>NC_056620.1:5883592-6183592 GCF_018340385.1 Cyprinus carpio
AAAAAAAAAAAAAAAAAAAAAAGAAAATTGCCTGTGGCTTCTACAAAACCATATATCATTGCTTAACAACCTTGGAGCTCATGTAAGGTTTGTCTTGTAATGTTAGAGCTAATATATATATATATGTTAGGAAATGTGTCAAATGTGATTTTTGTATTTTCATCATTTTCCTCAATAAAATGTAATCAAATAATATTTCAAAGTATTGGAAATAAAACTACATTACAAATTTAAATGAGTGTTTGAAATTTGAAAATTGTATTATTATTATTATTATTACTATTATTATTTTATTAATTAACAAACAGATCATTGTGGCAATTATAAATCCCCTGGGCAAAAATAGAGACCTACTCAACCATGATTGACGCACACTGTAACATATCTAAAATCTAAGAATTATCAAAACACAAATACACCAAAAATAAATGCAATTTTGCTAAATGATTTTTTTTTTTTTTTTTTTTTTAGCAAATTAAGCTTGTGCTTCTGTTTACAATTTTATTTCTTTTGGAAAAATTTCATAGAACTGTAGCTAAAAGAAAAGCAAACCAAAGATAAGAGAGAGCTGATGAATTTGCAGTGAGTTTTTCAGTCCTGGCGGGCCTCTGCTCTGAGATGCCACACTCATCAGCAGCAGTGAATTTAGAGGCTTTGTGAATGAAGCGATTGAAGGCCAGGCTTTGACTGACAGCTCCAGCTCTCTTTCTGGGCCCTCGGGCTGATTGACAACACGGTTCATCTCACATTTAGAGACTGAGCTAATCCAGTAAATTCCTAGCAGACGGCTCACTGCCCTGCTGAGACCTTTCTCTGTCCCAGGTGGACTTTTATCTCCCAAAATAAATATGTTTTTCCATCTGTGACTCTAAAATAAACCAAATATAATTAAGTGTAAGTATATAATTAAGTCTGTTTAGAAAGCACTGGCTTCCAATAAATTAATACATAGGCTAATTACATGAGGGAATCTTCCTTCTGTTGTGGTAAGTGTTCATATTTTCATAGGTGTCTTACTGGCTGTAGGTGTCTTAAATTGGATTCATAGGTGTCTTAAATTGGATCACCTCAGTGAAGCGATTGTTCTCTTGCCAAGTTTAATAATTAACCTGTGTTACAATCGCAATATAGTCATCTTTCTCACTCTGCACAAAGTGAGTATGTGATCTTGACCTGGTGACTTTGTTCAAGATGTAATAGGTCCTGAGAATCAAATCCTTCAGGAACTGAACTAAAGGTTTTCTGGACTTGACAAACCCCGGAGTATTCCTTCGGTCAAACCTTTTCTTATTTCTTAATTTAATTACAGTCTGAACTCAGACAATTGTGGCTCATTTTAACACGTTATGTATTGCATAAATGTGCTGTGTGGAATTATCATTAATCATCAGTATTAGGTAGGAAAATGTATTTAATCATGATTAATTCAGGTCTGAACCAGTTAGACCGGATACATCAGTAGAATATTGTGCTGTTGGCTCATTGCTATACAGTACATTTTCACATGTCTCTTTAATGTCTTAATATATTGGACAAATTGTTAAACTCATAAATATATATGTGTGTGTGTGTGTGTGTGTGTGTGTGTGTGTGTGTGTGTATTAATCATATATATGTTTTATTCTGCTGTATTGAAAACTGCAAATTATTAATTTTCATTTATATATCTGAACATAATGTATAACATAATGTAGGTTTATTTTGACTTAATAAACCAGTAAGCAATAGACGTAACTACATGAAACACATTGGCTAAATAATCGAAACAAAAATAAAATAAAAATTTACAATGTTTTACATAGTTTTTACAGTGTTTACTGTAGTTCCTTGGGTTCAAAACTGTATTCACATTACATCCTACACCTTAGGTTTTTGTTTTGTGTTGTTATTTCTTGATTTTTTTTTTAAGCTCTGTTCTCAATATGATAATATGAATTGCTGAATTTGTAGACATTTTAAATTATTTGTCATTTAATTGTCATCTAAATCATTTGTCATCACTACTACTAGTCACTTATCATATATCATATAAGTTATTTAAAATAAATATAAAAATCAAACAATGCAGAAAGAAATTCACACATTGACACGTGCCGTCTGGAGAACTCTGTAATTACTTCTTTTAACAGTGAGGTCTTCTCTCCCAAGCATGTCATTGCACACTGTAGAGTTTGGCACAAAGCTTCATGTTTCTGCCAAAATTCATTGAGGCATTTGGCCAGCCGTGACAATTTAATGTGTCTGCCATATTCTGACTTTATGCTGAATAATTAAAAGTATGAAAAAAGAGATTAATGAGTGAACATTTCTACCGGGTATTAAATCGTCAGAATGGGAAGCGCAGGTTTGAATGTCTGTTGTCACAGTGTAGTTCTGCCCATGGGCCTGTCACAGCTTCAGCTGGGCATAAGTCCGTGTACACATGCGCGGTGTGATTGGAGTAGTGATGAAGGGTTTGAAGAAGTATACCATCTGATGAAAAAGTAAAATCTATGGGTCACCATACTTGTCCACAACGTCCTCCACTTTCACTTTCACTAAACCTTTCTTGGGAAACACAAGATAAAAGAGTTCAAATACTTGTCAAAGCAAACCAAAATGGCCTAGTTCCTTCAGAAAGATGTTTTGTTGTCTCGAAGCATTTGCTTTCTTTTATTAACATTTTCATACATCATTGTTATGAAGCAGTTTAGGTTTTAGTGTCTGTTTTAGGTAAGCAGTATGCTGTTTTCAAACACAACTGATTATTTTAGTGCCAATTTACCTACCATTTTTGTTAAGCGTATTCGAAAAACTCAATGTAATAACACATGACAATCCTACCTGAATAAAAACTGAACTCACTTTTTAGTTCCACTTTTACTTTTATTTCTTTGCAATTTTTTAAAATATATACAAGAAATGTAACATCATTTTTGCAGAAATTGTAGCCTTGAGGTCGCCTATTTCCAATGCGCCTGGTAGCTTAACACATAAACAGACTACACGCTGTAACCGAAATTGAATAATTTTAAGTAGGATACTTGTTATTTGGTTTAAAAAACTAGTTTCACACTTGTTAAGAAATAAATATTGTGTAGTATGATTAAAATTTATAATTAACTCACTTGCCCTGTTGTCACTGCCAGAATCACACATCGCTTCACTGCCATTCCAAAATCCTCTCCCATTGCTTCACAAAATAGTGAAGTGTCCATCAGATAAGCACTTCGGAATATCGCCATGTACTTTTTGCCTGCTGTTTACGAATACTGTGAACTTGGACATACAGTAATACTTGGCTCACATACTGTTTTTTTGCCTACTATATAGTATGGAAGTATGCATATTCAGATGCAGGGATAACTAATTCAAATGTACAGCTGTCCACTATAATTGTAACATTGAATTCCACTTACTTGTATGTAGTTTGTATATAGTTTTGTTCCAAATTTGCAAAACTACATACCGTTGCTTTAATTTGATTCTCTGATCATATAATTTGACATCTTATGTACAAATATGTAAAGTCTGTGCCACTACAGGTAACAAACAGAACTGCAAAAATAAAGAGGGTTTCACGTCTACTCCTAAAACCCAGGTAGCCCTTTTTGTTATTAGCACAGACATTACACACATTTAAATGTAACATTTGCAATCCAATTTTTCAAATTTAGCCAAAGATCAGAGTGGCTCTGGGTGGTTTGTTAATGTTAGTTCATTGCCGTTAGAGAGGATGGCAGTGGCTGATAAATCAGTGACTTGCGGGTCCTGACAGTGTGCCATTTACACACAATAAATGGCAGTACACTAAACTAAGCTCAAGCAGAATAGTTGATAACAGAGTCATCAGTTGTTCATTTTCACATGTGCATGCTAAACCTGCATGATAAACGAGATGCCTTCTAGCACTTCCAGTTGCTTTTTATCACACCACCAGACACATATAGCTCTCTCTCTCTGTCACAATGTTTTCTCAATATCATGTGAGTTCAGCACATATCTTTCTCACAATTCTCAGTCTGTCACAGAGCTAATTTCAATATCTTAGAAATATTGTACTTCATTTGCTCTGTGGCTTTATTTATTTTTTACGCCCAATTTAGCCACCCAGCCTCTGTTATCGCGAACAGGTGTTGTTGGTTTATAAGTTAGTGTGATATTGATGTTAACAATATCTTGATGGAACACTGATGCTCCACCTCAAAGTTAAATCACAGTCAAATAAACACACACACAAAGTTTTTCTATATTTTTTTAAATTACACAACTAGAGGCACTAAACATACATGCAAATATACTTCTGCAATTGGAAAAAGTAGAAGTATACCTTGAAGACTTAAGGGATAGATGTTTGTTTATGTTGAAACATTTCTTATACCTTAAATCTAGGAAATTTTGAGAAACATCCATATTTATATATTGACATGGAGTGTCAAAAGTGTTATAGGACAGGCATCCAATCCACTGAGTGTGCATATAAGTATGTCTTAAAATGTATTATGTTAAACAAAGTTCACTTACATGCACACTATGTATCCAATATCAGCTTCAGAGTTTTATTTACTTCAAGCAGGTTATCTCTTCCATATAGCACTAATTATATTTTGATTCACTGCAATACCAGCCATTTAGCATTTTCCTATTCATATTCCTATTATAATTTAATTACTTAAACGTAAAATGCATTTAAAATTAAACTGTCAATTATATTGCCATTGTTGAAAATAATATTTTACACTGCTTTTATTGGTATTTAAGTATTTGCAAAGATGCTTCTATAAAGGGTCCATTCAAGCTTACTGTTCACCCACTAATGTGTTACACCCACTTTTTACCACACACCCCCCTTGCTCTGGTCCTGAGACAAAATTCACAGTGATATATATTACGTATCATATATTTGCCTCGCTATGTGATTCAGTCCACCAGCATCCCCCCCAAGTTCATGTGATTAACATCCGCTTTCCATGACAGTGAAGGTGGCAGATTCTGTCTTTGATATGGAGATCGCGAGCCCTACTGGCGTAAGGGATGATGCGAGCAGGGTTTCAGATATGAATACGGCATACAGCCTCCTACTTCCATTGTACCCAGCATGTGGGTTACCACTCAATCTTGGACCTTACGGTCTTGAACCGGCCCTTCACCAGTTACCGCTCAAGATGCTGACAGAACGATCTTTGGGCAGACATTTCTCCCTGAGACTGGTTTGCAGCGATAGACCTGAAGATCGCTGCAGACTTTCATGTCGATCCTTCCTGACTGCCACAGACCATTTCTGTAGGGTTTATGCGTCAAGGAATATGCACGTACTCACGTCAATTACGGTTCTTCGCTTTCTTTTGGGCCTGGTCCCTCCGTCTTCATGATAAGTCACAAGAATGGGCTCTTGGTCTCCCTTGAAAGAGCAGGCTCTCTGATGCATTTTGTCTTGTATTATATGCGACAGTCCAGGTTTCTTATCAGTCAGCGAGCAGAATCACTGGGTGGCGCTATTGCACTGTTAGCACACAGTTGGGTCTTCGGCTCCGCAACATGAGAGAAAGAGTATACCCAGGTAGACCTTGCTTCTGCCTCCTCCAGAAACCTCCTCATCTTCCAGTTGTTCTTACTACCTGGACTGAGGGAACGCTCAGCACGGACACACACTGGTACCACAATGGGCCGCTGGGCCCACACAGTATACAAGGATAAGCGCTCTTCTCCCAATGAGCCTGCTCACACAGACGCTTGTGCAAAGGTCATGGGTGATGACGGAGCAGGTCCTGGGCTATGTGGTGCCTGTATGGGCCTTACTCTGGCCTGGTTTGCGGAACTTAATGCTACTCCCCACAGCCCTCTCCCGGCCACTCAGAGACGGGGCACCCCGGCAGCACCAGCAGATGCAGACCTCTGAAATCTCTCATGTCTTGGTCCTGGATGGGACGCGAGAGGTTCGTTGGGTGACTCCACCCCGAGCGGTAGTTGATTAACATCACTCTCGGCGAGAGCACTGCTCTACAAAGACACGTGCCACGACCTTGATATGTAGTGGGAAACCTGTTTGTCAAGTGGTGTTCTTCTCAAGTGAGAAAAAACCCCCAGGTTATGCTCGGGATTCAGGGTTGTGCTTTCCCTTTTGCAGCATAGGGTTAGAGCGAAGGCTTCTCCCTCCATGTCAGCGCTATTTCTGCTAGCCAGACCCGCGGGAACGGGAGCTTGTAGGGAAGCATGACCTAGCGTCATCATGGATCTCCTTCGGGGGGTGAGAAGGTTAATCCATCCCGGCCCCGCTCCATACCCTTTGGGAAACCCTGTCTCAGGTGCTTAAACCCTCTGGAGTCGATTAACGGTCTACGCGTTTTGGGTATTTTCTCTGATACCCGAAAAGAACTTAATTACACTTTTCAGTTTTGATGTTACAGTATAAGGCAAACCTCATCGAATCTGTAACGGGTATCTTTTTTTGTATACCGATCATAAGCACAACAATCAACTTGGGCATCTTATGAGAAAACTAGAGATAACAAACACACAGGATGTGATACGTCTGTCAGCCGTTGTCTGCGCTGATTTCAGTTACAAATGCGTCCTTAAAAGTACTGTAAACTCAGTGACCGCACTTGCAAGAAGAGACATGATGAGATGAGATTATATAAAAGCATCTACATGTCTAAACTTGTAAATCGTAAACCAAGTGCACTGCGAGAAACGAAATATTTTGTGATAAAGTAATCCATATGAAACAACGCGATGTCCGTTTCACGTCTCCCTTCATTATTCTTCTAATCGAACACGCCCCACGCGCTGAAAATGCGCGTTTGCAGATCAAGTTTCACTGAAGCGCGCGGCAGCCTCCCTGGCACTCCAGAGGCGGCACCCTGTAGCACCGCATGCAGACCTCTGGAAACTTCATGTCTGGTCCCTGGATGGGACGCATGAGGTTCTTGGTGACCTACTCCCAAGAGGTAGTTAACACCATCACTTCGGGCGAGAGCACTGTCTACAAGACACGCCACGCCTCAGAAGTGGGAGACCTGTTTGTCAAGTGGTGTTCTTTCGCTGGAGAAAACCCCCAGGAGATCTTGCTCGATCCAGGGTTGTAGCTTTCCTTTTTGCAGCAAAGGGTTAGGAGCTTAAGGCTTCTCCCTCCACTGTCACCGCTTATATTTCCTATGCTAGCCATGACCCTGGTGGAAGGGAAGTTGGTAGGGAAGCATGACCTGGCTCATCAGGTTCCTTAGGGGGGCAAGAGAAGGTTAAATCCTCCCGGCCCCTCTCCATACCCTCTTAAGGACCTGTCTCTGGTGCTTAAAACACTACAGCAGGGCCCATTTGAGCCTTTGCAGTCACTTGAACTAAAGTTTCTTTCAATGAAAACTCTACTCCTGCTTGAATTGGCTCTCCATCAAGAGGGTAGGGGACTTGTACACATTTTTTCTGTCGGCGATGATTCATGCCTAGAGTATGGGCCCTGCAGACTCCCAGGTAATCCTGAGGCCCCGGCCTGGCTATGTGCCCAAGGTTCCTACTTCACCACTTTCAGGGGATCAGGCGGCGTGAGCCTGCAAGCACTGCTGCCCCTGAGGAAGCAGACCCAGCCCTAGCTTTGCTCTGTCCCGTCTGAGCCTTGACATGCTACATAGACTGGACACAGAGCTTCAGGACCTCCTGACCAGCTCTTCTTTGTCTGTTATGGAGGCCGACAGAAGGGGAAGGCCATCTTTAAGCAGAGGATGGCCCACTGGATTGTGGATGCCATCACCCTGGCTTATAAGGCACAGGGTGTGCCCTGCCCACTCAGGCTGCAAGCTCACTCTACTAGGAGTGTTGTGTATCCTCCTGGGCGCTGGCTCAGGTGCCTCGCTGACAGATATTTGTAGAGCTGGCGGCTGGGTGACCCCCAACATGTTTGATAGATTCTATAGCTTTAGGTGCGGAGCCGTATCCCTCCTGTGTTCTCACCTCAAATGGGCAGAGGCACTGAGAGGCCCCGGGTTTAGTGTCGGCTAGCTAAAACTGCTACAGAGTGTCCATAATGTAGACCCTGTCGATCTTCCTCCATCCTCTCTCTGCAGCCCAGACATAGTGCTGGAATGTCCGATGCCGAGGCCTTCACTTCTCGACCTGAATCCTTGGAGAGCCGGTTAAGAAGGCTTGGTTCCATAGTGAACCTAAGTGGATCTTATACATGTAAAGTCCATGGGTATAGCCTCAGGAGCCCATGTTTTCCCCCGACAGACTTCTGCCATTGTTCCAAGAGGATTGCAATCACCTCTAATCTTTCCATATGCACCTAAACAGATGTTGTATGTGTGTAAAGTGCTTCCTGAAAGCTCTTTCAGAAGACTGCAGCTTCCGCAATGCTTCTTTCCAAGTGAACAGGTAATTTCCCATCCCCACCTCACAAGCCAAAGAGGGCTCATGAAGGCCACACAGGACCATGGAAGGGCATCACACAGGCGCTTTGGTAGGGAACCCCAGTCGTCAGTCACCGGACCGGGACAATCGGAGAGCGCGACCGACTGAAAGGAAACGTCTTGGTTATGTATGTAACCCCTCGTTCCCTGAAGGAGGTAACGGAGATGTCACCGCCCTGTCACCACGGCTTAAATACCACCACTGGAGCGGGCCGGTTCAATCGGGCTGTCTCCTCAGCTTAAAACCTGGTATGCGTTGCCATCTGCCGCCTTATTGTGCTAACGCTGGATCACTCAGCTGATGCAATCATTGCAAGCCAATTCGTGACTGGCTCAAGTTAGTTACCCTTGAAGTAGATGGGTCACTATCAGCAGATCCCAAGTTACTCAGCCACCGAGTGACGGACTCTGTTCTCTCCCCTCAGGGTAACGAGGGTCTTAAATAATTAACCAAGACGTTTTGCTTTTTACATCACTGGGAAATCTATGATTTGTTTAATCACTACAAATATAAAAATTTTCAAACAAATGCTGCTTTTTCTGAGAAGAAAACACACACACACATACAGACGAAAGATACGCACATATACTCAGATTCTCTTTCATCCGTGTAAGAATTCACACTATTACATTCATAATCCCACATGAAGGAAACGAGACCACAGTGGTCTGAACATTCACAGCACACGCGAGCAGGGTCTCGGATCCCTCATAGCAGCATAAATTGAATCTGAGGACAGCTCCTCACCCTCCAGGGTGCAGTTATCCCTGCCCCTGGGCTAGCAAACGTGGCAGTGTCATTCAGCTTCATAGGGTTCTGGGAAACTCCATCTGGATTTAAATGAAGAGCAAGAGAAAGATACATTGATATACTTCGGGATAAGCATTTGAAATCATTGAGTGTGTTTTATGAACAGGAAGCAGTTGCATTCTTGCTTTCCCTGCCAGTATAGAGAAAAAAAAATTTAGTACAGCATACCTATCACATCCACGAACACTGCCATTGTGAGATTTTTTGGGGTCTAATTTGACTTTCAAATTTGCATGTTTCATATTCAATTTGGTACCGAAACTGTGCCAGGTTTGTATATCAATGATTGGTGAAATACCATTGGTTTTATCCATTGTTTGTCATCGACTGTGAATTCCAAGTTATGATATGGTTTTTATATATATATATAATATCTATTAAATATTGAAAATATCACATGTGTGTGTTGTGTGTGTGGTGTGGGTGTGTGTGTGGGTATGGTGGTGTGTGAACTAACCCTTTTTTTAATTGCCAAATTTTATCGATTCGTCAGTGTGGAGTCTATGATCACAGTGTTTTGGTGGTAATGCTTTGATGAGTGTGGTGGTACAACAATACCAGGCCCATGGCACGTGTCACTTTTGTTATTTAGACATCCTCCAAAAATTGGATGGGAGGCATCGGTGTGGAGTAGTACAAACTAGCCAGCTAGGGAGGAAAAAAGGCTGGCCATAGACGAGATATGAGCGGATGTAAATGAGAACGAAAGAGAGGAGAAAGGTCCTGCCAGGCCCTGCCTCCTTACGTCATTGGTAAATCATAGTGTACAACCTGTTTCCAATAATGCGTTAAATTTGCTAAAGAGGGTTCTGCATTTATCATTACAAGAGCCCAGAGGCCAGTTTGGACTTCTGCTATCATGAATAACTTTTGGCTTTTTATGAGTAATGTTGGCGATTTGTCAATCGTCTGGCAAAGTAAAAACTGTGTGACTTTCTGGAAATCAAGTCAGATAGTGACAGACGGTATAAATGGAGAGCGGATGAGGACGGTATATATGTTTTATTCCTCGCGTGCATTCAGTGCAGCCTAAAATACTCCTAACGGCTGTGTGGGTTACAGAGCCCCCTAGCGAGACAGGCCTGAGCTACAAGGAAGGTTTTAATATTGCTCCAACCACTCCGACAACCAAAAAGACGTTCAGGGGACAAACCTTATAAAAAAACTAAAATAATGCCGAACTATAATCCGATCAGAAATAATAATCCCAGTAAAAGTGGCCGTGATGGTGCGGCGCTGTTTGTACTTAGTGATTGTGTCCTCAGTCCTGTAGCATTATAACAATTGAACTATTTTTGAGGTCTCAAAATGTCAAACTGCATCTAAAACAAGGAAATTAATATCTAGACTAAATTAAAAGTAAATTACATAAAAAATAAGAAAAAATGACTTAATTAATAAATGAATTTGGGGGCAGAAATGAATGCTTTGTGTGAAAGGCTGGTATGTGGCTGTTAGCTAATGAATAACATTGCCCATTTGCATAAACACCATCGGTTGTAAACCATGTTTTTATGAACATAAAGAATTAGGATGAATGTTATTTAAAAAGTTACTGACTGCTTTTAAACCATGCTTATATATATATTCATTGTTTATATATAAACATCTGGTATTAAGATGTTGGTTTTATGAAACGCATTATGAATGCATAACAATGCATTAATTATACAGTGTACAATGCCATGGAAATGAAAGAAAAGTGTAACCACTAGTCAAATATGTAAAATAGGCTAGGCTGCTCAGGCAGGTGAGTTATAAAATTCAGTTTCCCTCTCTTCTACTGCATGTCCTGCAGCTAGGAATAACAAAAGCTTGTTCATATTTTTTCATTAGCTCTAAATACACTTTTGCTTGTGTCATTTCATGATCCTGACGCTCTGAATCTTTGACAGACCATGCAGTCTGAATACTCACACCGCCATGAAACATTTGTCTGTAGCAGATGGCTTGTTTCTGTTTTAAAATGTTTAAAAAGAACAAGACAATGCCTTTCTTCTGGTGATAGTTGTAAGGTGACCACAATGTTCATAATATAAACTCTTTTAGAGACCTTTTAATCTTGCTCCCAATGACACTGACATAACTCTGACATATGACATATAGTGCATGTGATTAGATTAAGCCACGTTTGGAGTAAATGGAGTGGGTTTTTATCCTATTCACACTGATCTTACCCTGAGTGACACCCAAAGGACACCTACACATCAACTGCCCACTGCGTGCCACAGCACATACCCTCTGAAGATGCTGCCGTGAGCAAGCAAAACTTTACGCTGTCAGGATAGTTTCCATCCCCTGTGCGGTGAACAAAGCATGCTGGATCCGGTGCGGAATGCAACATTACATACCAAGGAGGTGGATGATTGCATTCCAATAAATGCCTTTTTTCCTAACATTTCCTCAGCCAATAGGAAATGACAGCGAAATTAAGTTTTTCTATTAATGCAATTAATCCACATGAACTATCCTTTACAACTGCATTAAGTAACAAAAAATACTTTTTTTCCTTAGGTTGTTTGTGGAATTTTAAATTTTTAATTGTATAATAAAATAACAGAAACAGAAGAATTGACCACCAAAGAAATAAAATTAAGGAATAAATAACATTATGTAGATTACTAATATTCATTTATACCTAATACGTGTATTATTATCATATAGACTTAAAGTGCATCACATAAGTGAAATTGCACTGAAAATCCACAGGCATAAAAAAGGTTAATTGTCAATAGTGGTAGCAATGTATAAAGCACATCTCACACATAAGTCACTTTCAACAGAAACTATCTGTTAGCCCAAATTTATATAAACCAACTTAAAAAAAAAAAAAAAAGGAGAATGCGGTCTATGGGAGGGTTCAGAGAGTTTCAGAATGCATGACAAAATACTTAATTTGTGTTTGCGATAATGAATGGGCCATCTTACGGTTTGGGAACGATGTGAGGGTGAGTGAGGGTGGTCATTTTTGGGTAAACTAACCCTTTAAGAACTTCTTACATCTGGAACATTCATTTATTACAGAAGATCTCTTATCAATGTTCATAAAAACACACAAAATCTCTGTCTCTCAATGACAAAAATAAGCTTGTACTCCTGCAACTGGCCCCAGTGGGTGTTCTCATGCGACCAAGACGAAAAATATCTTCCCACTTCATATTTTTGTATTAGTTACCAGAGCTCAGACCCGGACTGCTTCCTATTAGTCGCGTCCATCAGACCTCTCGTGGCTTAGTTATGGCACAAAATATTAAAAAGGAAAGACCCCCACAGACATTTTCTTTAGTGGCTGAGAAAAGTTGTGCTTGCGGTGTTTGTTTGCATGTTTGTGCAACTATGTCTGGGTCTCCCCGATTTGCTAATTGGAGGTCTCCACCATTCTATACTCCTGTCCTGTGTCTCATCTCCCAAGGTGCAGGGGAATTACTGTCTCCCCCTTATATTTAGCCCTTTAAGGTTTGGATCCGAAAGCTAAAGTCGCAAAAGATGCCATTCTTTCTTAATGTCGGAGGCTAATGAAATGGGTCGAGTTTCCTGCCAGTTGCCCCAGAGGAATTCAACACCCTTTTTTTTGCAAATAATACCGAGGGCTCAATTATAAATTCCCTTTCAAACACCCAGCTATTTTTCAAATAAACAACGCTCTCTTTTCTCTGTCCTGTGCCTTATGCAGAGGATGGACACATAAGACCATGAGAGAGAGATGGCCTGGAGAGGGACCTGAGGAAAGTGGACAGCGAGACGAGGAGGGACCAGCCAGATGGCAGGGGTACACAACATGTAATCACATCTAAAGAGCTCATCAGCATGTGTTTAGCATTTTTTTTTCAGACTCTAAAAATTCATCATAAATACACAATGGCATCAGACTGAGCGTTTTTCACACCATAACACTTGCGTATCATGAGCAACACAACACATCACCCAATTCAGCAACACGTTGTACCATCACATAATCATTAGAGCCACTGTCCTGGTGTAAGTACAAGAAGAAAGCAAAACAAAACAAACAACAACAACAACAAAAAAATTCTTTGTCAAACGGTCTAAACACACCATGACATAGACTAGGTTACACTGTAAAATTATGCTTAATGTAAGTAAAAACCTGAAGATACCTTCATAATTGATGGTGAACAATGCAAAACAGTGCGTTGGAATGGTTGATCACAAGTAAACTAATGTTCAAAAAAACATAAAAAAATCACACACACACACACACACACACACACATATATATTATCTATATATATATAAATTGGCTATTATAGTGTTTTGGACTTGGAATATATTTAAAACTGGCTATTTTGTTGTTACCTATACAAAAAAGAAGTTACTTGTTTACCCTTTATGTAAGCAATGCATTAAGCTATATATTCATAATGTATATTGTAGTGCATTATATACTTTTTCATAAGTAATCTATAAATCAAAGTGTAGAAAGCATTATAATATTTGAAGTTTGGTTTGTCATGTGGTTACTAACGTTGTTATACCAAGAAAAAATGAACAGAGACCGTATTATAATGTATTAAAACTGTGGTTACAATTATTCAACAGTATCAGTACACTGCATTATAAGGCTCATTATAAGGCATAATTAATGCCTTTAAACTCCTCTTATAATGCAATAAAGTCGCTTAAGTAAACAGTGTGGTACTAAAAGTTTTTTTTGTGTTTTTTGTTACCTTTTGCTTGCCTGACCAAAATATGTTTTTACATTGTGCAAGTGAAATTATTTAATGTACATTTACAAAAGGCGTGCAATTTGTCGGCATCCCATATTACCAATATCGTGTTGTGTTGTAAGTAAAAAGGTCTATGATATTTGTATAGTTATTAATCAGAGTTCCTTTTTTTCCTGTCCATTCTTTAATATTGGGAATATACTTTATGTTCATTTTGGTGTTGTCTTAGTTAATGTTTATTGCCTTATTTTTAGACCCCATGCATCAGATCATGGGCATAGACTGCAGTGGAAGTCAAACCCACTATTATACCGCTATTATGGTTGTTTATATTAGTTTAAAAAAATATATTTAGTGATATATAGGATCATTTTAAGGAAATATACAGTTAGTTATGGAAGAGCTGTCTATACAGTATGTTTCTATATAACCTCTCCGCTCAATGCCTCTGTGGCACTTCCAAATTGTTGTAAATGTAGGCCTGTAAGAAATAGGCGTAAATCTTGCAATGGATGTGGTTGGTCCTAGTTACCAAGGGGGGGGGGGTTGAATTGTGATTGACAACATATGTAATGTGGGTTTGCGTAGTGGGTGTTTGATACAGAGTTAAAAGAAATGGATGTTTCCAAGGGGGGGGGGGACCGAGAGCGTGCTCACCGAGGCGAAGTTGCACCAAGAGCAACCAACTAAATGCAGAAAACATGATGGTTGGATTATATGTACAGAAGAGAATGAGAGAATTATCAGAATTGGACCATCATTGTTGACAAAATCCTTTTGTTTTTTTGTTTTTGTTGCGGCCTGTTGTCCGTTACGCTCTTGTTGACTGTTTCCAATTAGGGGGGAAAGGAAAGAGATTTGAAAAGAAAAAAACAACTTCTTCCATCCCTAGTTGAAAACTGGATAAACTTATATAGTGATTACATAGACACACACAAAAATCTGCTTTCATACTTTTTCATACTTTTTTCTCAACTAAACTACTATCTCGTGCAAAACCCAAAACTTTTTTGTTTTTTTTTTCTCCAAGCTGCGATGGTAAGAAAACTAAAGCAATATGGGCTCATCAAAAACTATTGGACAAACACCCACTGTGACCTTGGTCTCCTCGCAGCAATAATATATTAAAACAATATGATATATAAAACACACACTGATTTTGGTTGTTGGTTTTCTTTACTCTCCCTAAATACCATAGTCGTTCATAATTGAAACAAACAAAACGTGGTTTTACCATACCTTTGTTGAATTTTTTCCATTAGTGGTGGACTGATAGTTTGTTGATGTTATTCACTGAAATTGGATTGCCCAATGAGACCCGGATGGACTGTGCATAACATCCGCCAATGCTGCAAAATAAATATTTCTGACTGCAAATCAAAATGCATTAGGTTCCACCATGTTATTATGTGTTTGGAAACAATGTTTGATTACATTCCATGTTGTCTGGTATAGGACAAAAAGATATAATTTAGTCAAAATGGACCATAATGTGTGTGAAGTTTCAAATATCATCTTTATTGTCAGCTGCGACTAAGAGACGTTGAACAGTTTGAATGAATTACAAAATAGTTGTGTTTTTGACAAAGCCCCTGTCAGGAAGACCTAAAGACTTTATGTGAATCAGAAAGAAAGTAAACAAAATTAATAATGGGAGCTAGGAACTGATGAAGAAACTAAAATGATGGTGTCATGAAAAAACCACTTAACATTAATCAACCGTGTCATCACAAACATACATTCAATTAACAATTCTTATTAAATAAAGTAACAAACATTGAACAGTTTAAATAAACTACAATCAAACAGCTATTGGAAATTGAACTCAGGGCCAGAGAGTGGACAAATAACAAAAAATTAAATCTAAAGAACCTGTACTAATTATATGTGTTTACTCCTAACTGCTTGTGCTATGTAGGGTCGCAGGGGATAGGTGGAGCCTATTCCCAACATCTTCGGGCAGAGAAGGCGGGGGGGGGGGGGGGGGGCCAGAGAAACACTCTGGATGTAACAGGAAAGCCAAGTTTATAATACAGGGCTTGACAATTGTCTGCGTTATGCACCACGAATAGAGGATTCTCTCTTGGGACAGATTGCTATGGTTCTGAGACAAGGACGATTCATAATACTGGGTATTTTAAACGTAAGTGGTCGCGAAGCGGCATGTCCTCTCGCAAGTTGTTTATGTGTGCTTGAATAAGGGAATGCATGTGTCTGGATCATTTTCAAAATAAGCCAATTTCATGTTCATATCTAGCCATATCATAATTATTTAATCAATTTCACTGGTCTCTTCTTTAGTGTCACATGAAGAAATGGGCTGCCTGTACTCTCTAGAAATTGGGAGCCATTTGTGGCTGTCCGGCTGCAAGCTTGTGAAAAATTGTCGGGCCTGAAGGAATATCAGAATGACTTATCACTCACGTGAAATATAGGATGATAATGTGCAAAACTTTTTCTTTTTCTTTATATATAAAGGATATGTGTGTGGGTGGGTGAAGTACTATTTTGAGCAACCTATTTATAAAATGAGTTGCGTATTGAGAATGAAATGATGAAACCAGTCTACAACGCTAGTGCTATCACACACACTGTGGTCCATGCCAATTAATTTGGAATGAAAATGAGATATATCTGGAATAAAGCATAGCAGACCTAAAAACCTACTTAAATAGACAATCACAATCTTCATTTATTTGCTCCTCATTCTTTAATTGATTATTTTAAAAGCAAGGGCGAGGGTTATCCGAGCTAAACCCTGGGGACAGGCATCATCTAGCAACAACACCAGTCAAGTTAACCTGTGAGCTTATACATTTATACATCAGTTTCACAGGTAACTTTTTTTTTTTTTTTTTTTTTTTTTTAACACCATGTTAGAAAAAATAAAAAAAAATAATAATAAATAAATACAAAATAAATCACTGAGTTGGAAAAAAAGGATATCGGAAACCCTTTATTTTGTTGTCAACATTTCACTTGTAATTTAACAGCCTTTAGTCTGTTGGGATATGTCTCTACAAACTTTTGCACATCTAGACTTTGCAATATTTGCCCACTCTTCTTGCAGAACTGCTCAAGTTCAGTTAAATTTGATGGTGACTGTTTGTGGACTGCAGTCTTCAAGTCATTTCCACAAAGTTTTCAGTTGGGTTTAAGTCTGGTCTCTGACTAGGCCATCTTTTTTTCCTTCTATCCTGACAAGTGCTTCAGTAGCTGCTGCAGAGAAACACCCCCATAACCGATGATCACCACCTCCCATGCTTTACTGTAGTAGTACGTTATTTTGATGGTAAGCTGTGTTGGATTTCCACCAGACATAGCCACATTTGGTGTTGCAGTCCAAAAATCAATTTTAGCCTCATCTGCCTCAGAATCTTTAAGGTGCATTTTGGCAAACTGACTGCATGTCGCCTTTATTGGGGGGAGTTGTTTTTTTTGTCTTGAAACCCTCCCATACAAGCCACATTTGTAGAGAAAACTGTTATATTGTTGTCACAATGACCACTTTTTGTCATAAATTCCTGCAGCTGCTTCAGAGCTGCTGTAAGGCCTCTTGGTTGCCTCTCTGACCAGTTTCTCCTGGCTCTTTCATCCAGTTTGGAGAGACGTCCTGATCCAGGCAGGGGCTGTGTTTTGTACCAAATACCTGCCCACTTCTTAATAATATACTTTACTGTGCTTCAAGGCATAGATACCACCTTTTTTATCCATCTCATGACTTGTGCCTGTCCACAACTTTATCCCAGAGATCTTTTGATGGTGTCTTGCCACCCATAGATGATGTTTGCTTCAGTTGCACTACCAACTGAAATGGCTCCAGGAAAGCTCTTTTCATTCTGAGCTAATCAAAATGAGCTGATCATAGCTGAAAAGTCAGTTTGAAAGTCAAATGGCTTTGTGTGCCATTGAGAAGGTGATTAGCTACACATGATTGAGTTTACAAGTAATTTTTAGCAGGGAGGATCCTGTTTTTATCTTTCACTTGGATGATTATAAGTTGCACTGAGTAAGTTACAGCTGGATAACACAAAAACTAGTGTCCATCAGGCTGCAAAGCAACAAAATGTGATTGTTTTAAGCAGATTGTTTCAATACATATCCACTGTATGAATTGAAACAACTCTTAGGCAAGCTACATAGTGTGGTATCGCGTTGTGTCATTACAGTATTATTTATATTTATTAAATCAACTTCACTACATTAGGTTACACCAGTGACGCCATGATCACGAGGTAGAAATAGTTCTTAACAGTGGCACATTTTCACTTTTGCAGTGTAAGACAGGCATGGATTGATTCCCTCAATAGAACAAGTACTGTGGCACTTTCAAAAAACATTGCGTTAACACTGGTGTGTTTAATGGCGGGGATGGATGGTATGATTTATTTGCCCAACCAATGGGGCAGAGCTGGAGAAACATGTTTGAACGCAAGCATTATTTTTTGCAATTCCATTTTATTTAGTAAGCACAGTTTTGAACTGCAAAAAAAAAAAAAAAAAAAAAAAAAAAGACACACATAAGCATCCATAAGTTGTTTTATTAAACATAAAAACAAGTCATTTCTGAGTTTGTGAACAGTATTGAGTTGAATCACATAATTTTAGCCATTTTGACACAATGTGAACACAGCTTAAATATCTATTAGACTGATGAGATCACTCCTACACAAATAACAAGTTCCACAGATCCCAGAGTTAAAATGCACGCTTAGAAAACACTGAGCAATACTCTGAAACAGCATGAAATGAGCATGAATTATGATGAGTATCAATGAGCTGTGGTCCAGAGATCAGCGTTACAATACCGTAAACTGCTCCATTTTAACTCTCTTCCATGGTCCCTGTGGCCCTCTGCTAAATAAGGATATCAATTAGGCTTAAAGCATGCAGCAAAGGACTCCCATGTTAACCATCAAACCCGAGCTTGAATGAATCCTGTGGGACTATTTGACTGCTGCAGTGATGGGTTTGTAAGTGGGCTGACCAAGGGTAATTAACCCAGCATTATCTGTACGCGCATTTACAGCCCTGATGAAGCATTCTGCTTTCTGTGTTAGTATACTGCCGCATGTCGCAAACGAGATATAATATGGGGATAAACTTGTGAAGCAGATTTTGGATATCATGATGAGCCCGGCTGCTCTTGGTACAAGAGTGTCCTTGATGTATGTGCAATTACACTATAATTACAAAGATAATTACTATATGGGCAAGATTAATAACTTTATTATGTGGAATGGTTCATTTTTTTTAAAAGGGGGGGAATGTATATGTCATTCTAGAAAATCTAAATTTACCGGGAGTCAATTAACAAGCTTATTTTGAAACTCATTATTCACTAGTTCTACCTTGGAAAGGCACCTTGAAAAGTGAATTTAATATGTTAAAAAGGGTCCAAAGAGTCTCAAGTACAATTTATGGCAAAAGTTGTTTCAGACAGCATAAAGACATTAAAATCCCCACTCATTAAGAATCACTGAAAAGCTTATTTAGCGTGCTTGTGCAGACGTTCCATCTTTGCTTAATTAGACCACTACTATTTCATGTGAGAGTTTCAAACTCATCCTTCGGTCCAGTCGAACGGCTGACTTTCTGCAGAATACCAGTCACAAAATACCATTTACTTCAAATACAATAATTCAGATTAATTCGAGCAAATTAGATATGGTATGGTCATTAAAACATTAATTTTAAATATTAAATAGGAAAAATATGGTTAAAGTTGGTTATGAAATTGTTGTTATGCCATCAACAGGTGAATGTTCTGCATGAACAATATATTCAAATTCGGCAACCCACTGCTGCTATTATAACATAAAAAATAAAAAATAAAAATAAAATATATATATAATATATATATATCTATATATATATATATATAATATATATATATATATATATATATATATATATACATATATTTAGCCAGAGGTGGCCATGCATTAAAGTGTTTTTTTTCACATGGTCAAAGGGGTTAAGGTAAGAACATGATCAAAAATGTAACTGCTGTCCTTTCAGGCTTAATGCTTTAAAATATTTAACTTTCATTTCTTGATTATTAGAATTGACATTATTAATATTATATTGTTGTAAATATATTTATAGTAAATAATAATTAATACTATCTATTTATAGCCACAACCACTGACATTCACCTCATAATAATAATTGCTTTAAATTTTATTTATTGATACTATCTATTTATAGCCACAACCACTGACATTCACCTCATTCAATATTTGTATATATATATAATATATATATATATATATATATTATATATATACTATATTACTATTTTTCTTCCTTTTATTTCCAACCACAACCACTGACAATCAGCCATTATTAGTATGAATATTTACATTCAAATAGCTTTTTTGATTTTGATGCAATGTCATAATTCATATGTAATATTTTCTTAACTGTAACTGTTAGAGAGTAAACGGTACTGTAAACATGCCACACTTTAACAGAACAGACTTAAGCATATTGTATTGCTATGCTTTTATTGGGCAGAAAGACATTATATAATCAAAGATCAATTGCATGCAGAACTGCTATGAGAAGATTTGAAGCCATCAGCTATTATTGTTCAGCTACAGAGTATTTTTCCACAGAGGGGGCATTTTCTTTTTATGTTTTTTTTTTTTTTTTTTTTTTTGGTATTTGTCTTTTATGGGAATTCCACAATAAAATGACTGTTATTTATCATTACAAAGCCCTTTATCATTTAGTCAATAAAAGGGCTCTCTCTCTCCGCAGTGGGCTGCGAGTCAGATATCTGTATTAGTCTGCGGCCGCCTGGGGGCCGGCAGTGTCAAAAGCTAAATCATGATCAGCACTGGCTTTCTGGCTAAATTGTGTATGAAGGCCTAGGGCGGTAAAGGTGCACTCTCTCATTACTTGAAACAGAAAAAAAAAGTTTCTCTCTGCCTCTTTTTTTTTTTTTCAATACAACAAGGTCCCATTTTCACCCGTGCATGTCATCTTAACAGCCAATAGATTTAGCCCATTGGAGATTTGTCTTTGAGTATGAGCCAAAGTATTTATATATGTATAAGATATTGTGAAGTCTTTGGTTATCTACATCTTTTGGCCTGAGGGAAGTGGGATGGCGGTAGAGCCACCACCAATGTAAAGATCGTGTGAAGGGTGAGTGTACAGGTAAGGTCAATACCACTCTTCCCATCATGCATTAGGCTTTTTTATTAATATTAAATGTGCCCTCCTTGTCCCATTCTGCATATGAATGCTCCTTTTTTGAAGCACAAGCCGGGCTGCTCGGTCGGGGTGGTTGCTAGTGTGGATTCACACATTCAGTCATAGAGGGATGGACTAGTGCGGGTTGGACTGTGAGAGTGTGTGCATATTGCATCCAGATCTGCAGAGGCCTGCCTCTCTCAATGTTCGGACATTATCACCTTGGCAGTACACTAAGGGGCCGCCTTCCCCATGGGCGGCACTTCTGCCAGTGCTAATTAATTAAAAGGGCAGGTAGGCCACAGTGGAAACTGAGCCCTGAGCCTTTTCATCTCACTCACAGGATGCCTACAGATTTATCACCTCACTTTTTCTTCCTTTTCCTTTCTCAGTCTCTTTTCATCTTTTTGTCATTTCAAACACATGTCCGAATTTATGTTACTTATTTTTTCCTTAACAATCTTTCTCCACATCAAGACAAAGATGAACCATTGGCGTAACTCATTATTTGGATACTGGAACAGAAATTTGAATGACCTTTTAGTGAAAAAGATTTATTTTAATGAACGTCTGCATTCACCAATGAGGAAACTGCATTAAAATGGATTTTTGCATGATTCCTGCACTGCTTGTTCAGCTGCACTGCCACTGAATCTACAGAAACATGGCGAATGAAATGCTTTAGCTGCAAGTTGGTTGTGTTTGAATCCAGTGTGATGAAAGACAAACTTTTTTTTTTCTATTCAAATATCCTCGCTAGATATGAACTACAAGAAACATACTGTGATTTTTGAATGAATTACTCTTTGAAATTTATGAATCAGAGTGATTTAGACTTATTCAACCAACTCAAATTAAGAAATTTCAGTTATGCCCACGACACATAATTCTGAACAGATTTAAACAGAACTGTTTTCTTATAAAGGTGCTTCAGTTAAAAATGATTGAATTGATGATTGTTACCAAAGTGCAATACATGTTATGTTGTTAGTAAACATTATGTATTCAGTTAAGCAGATATAATGAACATGTTTAAAGTTTGTGATCATAATGATTATAATAAAGGATAATATTTGACAGATTTGTATGGTGATCCAAAGTGGGCATTATCTGAAGTTTGGATTCTTCACGAATGCTGGATCCAAAACTGCTGCAATCTGTAGAGCACTGGTTCTCAACCGGTGGGGCGCGAGTAGGCTACAGGATGGGAGAAAAAAAAAAAAACTGAAAAAAAAAAAAGGCTACAGGATGGGAGAAATTTTTTTCACTAAACTACTGTCGTAAAAATGTATAGTTTTGTATATACATAACTCCTGGATAAAAATTAAAATGTGTTTGGACTGATTTTTTGAAAAAAGTTTTGAACAAATTTGATTGGTTTGTCGATAGTGAGGCGCAAATGCAGGTGATAAGCGGTTTTATTAAGCGAGTCATTGAGTCGTTCATTTTAAAAACGATTTCATTCAAACGGCCGGCCGATTCATCAAGAATGAGACAGATTGTTGTGAATGGGTCATTGAATCTTTGACTCAAAACGATTTGTTCAAAACACTGAATCATTCAAAAACACGATTGAGTGTTTCTGTGAGCTCGCATATTTGTGATCTTGTTTGGATTCAATCGGATCTATTTTCGCTGCTAGAATAGACCAAAACAGTCTATTTCGTCTAAAATGTAAGACTGACTTAATATTATTGAAACTTGTTTGTTGAACTGTCAATATCAGTGTCACATGTTTGAATCGCGAGGTGATGGTAAATTAAGATGATGGTCAATTGTCCAGCTCTCTTGGTCATCAGGTCGTGTGATGTATGTTGCTGAACTGTATTCAAATGTTCTAAATATATAAAAAACACCACATTTTGAAATTTAATTGCAGTATGTCTGTTAGTTTATTTGTGTGTGCTGCGCTCATAGGACTTTAGAAAACGGCGCTCATTTGTTTGATTCCTCCTCGAGAAGCTGCGCAAGCCTCAAAGGTCCTTGCAACCCTGACTAAGGTCCGAAAACTGTCGTATTCGTTTTTCTATATTCGTGCGCACTTGTTTGGGGGCTCTCAATTGTCAAAAACACCCCTCAAAATATTTGCTACGGATGCGAAAAATGCAGGAAATCGAACCATCCGAATGTTTATGACGGACGGAAGTTTTAGAGGCTGCAAACGTATAAAACGTGAGGTCGTTATTAGTTATATATATATATATATATATAATATATATATATTATATATATATATATAATGACCGAACGAATAAACTAGTCAGAATATGCTACAGTTAAAGCTTTCCTTTCGTTTTTGTGAAATGCTCACACGCACGCACACACAAACATGTTTAAATACATTTATGTTGTTAATAAATAATAACAATAAATTTTTGTAACAGCAATATCTCCAAGTTTTTTTTTGTTTTTCACTGTAAAATGTCATGAGTCCCACCACTTTTTCCCCCACTTCAAGCACTGATTATAACACAAACGAACATCTCCTCTTCGAGATCCGTTCGGTTGTGTGCACAGCAAACGAGGTATCAATTGATATGCAGGAACAGTAGCTTATTGAGCTGAAGAGGCAGTGTTTTCCCACAGCCTTACACTCTATTTGTGGCGGCACACTCCCCCGCCCCCATATATACATATATATGCACATTCATTTTCTGCCAGCAGGAGGCGCTTTAAGAGCGGAAGAGATACAGGATTCTCCGGTAACGGCTTTGTAAAGGCAGGCGCGCTGAGCTCAGAAACGCTGACTTTTATCAAGCATTAACGTTACATGCAAAATGAAATGAAAAATAAATCGAAAAATTTTTCTAAATACAGTCGGTTTCCTTCTGAAATACAGTGATATAAAAACACCCGCATCGGTTTTTGATTTTGTTTATTCAATGAATTCAAAGCCTTTTGGAAAATCTTTTTGTGGCGGTCAGTTTTGATATTGTGGCAGCCCGCCACAAATATATCAATGGTGTTGGAAACCCTGAAGAGTTGACAGTAGACTGAAAGAACTCTTTAGGCTCCTGCCCTCTTTCGTCATTCTGGGCAGCATTGATGCAGGAATACCTCAACTCTGTGACGTTGCCTTGAAGATTCTCCTTCCTTTCGCGTCGACATATTTGTGGAGTGAGGCAGGATTCTCTAAAAAAATGACTGCACAACAAAATGAAAAAGGAAATAGAAACACCGCAAAGTGGTCAATCGAAAAGACTCACACACGAAATCGCAAAAGGAATGATTTGAGAGGCTATGTTTATCACAAACACATTAAGGCTGCAAGAAGTTGAGGATCTTTTGCAAGGCAACGGGAGCGCATGCTCAAGGTCTCACATTAACATCACCTACCCTGCAAGCTTCTGATAGTAAAAAACCGAAGAAAGAGTTGCAGATGTGGCACAACGATGATGCCTACTATTAGGCTAAGTAATAATAATACACAAAAAAAAATAAAGCATACATAAATTAATATCGAAAATCAGGTCTGGTGCCAATTCCCATTATACGCAATAGCCTAGTAATGATAATAGGCATCTATGATGATGATGATGATATAATAAAATAGAATAACAACAACAATAAAGCATGTAACCTCGTATAATTATGTAGCAATAGCCTAGTGATGATAGGCCTACTACTACTCATAATAATATTAATAATAATATAATAATAATAATAATAATAATAATAAATAATAATAATGTGGACCTAAAAATAATAGCCTAGGGCTGGCTCTGAACCCCAGACATGCTATCTATCTATCTATCTATCTATCTATCTATCTATCTCGGGTAGGGCTGTGGGGTGTGTGTGTGTGTGTGTGTGTGTGTGTGGGGTGATGGGGGGGCGCTGGGGCCCCAACTGCAATGAACCAGCTTTGGGGGGGCCCAGCTTGCAAAAGGTTGAGAACCCCTGCTGTAGAGCATTCTGTGGTAGAAATAAGAAGGTAAAGTAGAAGAATTAGAATTGTTGCTGTTAATTGTATAACTATGGATTAAGTAGTTAAGAACAGTTCTTCAAGAACTAAAATAATCGTTACTGAAATCATTAAGAAACTGGTTAAGTATAATCAGAATCAGAATCAGAATTGCTAAATTCTTTCCATTCCCATCTCTACTGCTGGTGTTTGTCGAATAGGCTGCACAGGGAAGAATCCTCGCCAGTGCTTCTCTCGTCAGGAACATTAGCATGCACATTTAGCGTTAAATTGAAAAAAAGAGAATAAAAGTAACACAGTGAAATAGAACAACAAACAAGTAGAAGAGACATAATAGCAGCGCATTTAATGAAAGGTTAAATTTTCATTTTACTCTCTATTCTTTTTTTTTTTTTTTTTTTCCTGAACGAAAAGAGACATTTTTTATTGTATTGGCATGATGTGGCCCATTAGTGCTCTATTGGAATTGGGTGTTTTTTTTCCTCCTCTCCTTCTCTTTTCCCCACTGTAGCTATTGCTCCAAGCAAGAAGGGCAGAACTTTCCCCGTTTGCGCTCCCCCAACAGCGGGATGGAGTTTACACCTCTTTCATGATGTCCACGCAACACGCTTTGTAATTTGCCATCGATCTGTTGTTCTCTCTTTCCCTGACACATCAATGACAATCTAATTCCATTCACTGGATTCTATTGGCCTTGTCTCTGCAAAGTGACAAGACACATTGCTTTGTGCGTAACCCAATAAACAAACGTTCGTTTCAAGCAGATTGGGTCATCAGCACTGACTGGCCTCTCTCCTCACATTCAGTTAGCGCTGGACTTTAATTGGACTGTTTGGGAATTGGGAATCGAGAATGAGCCTTTATTCTAGTGCCTCAATCCCCAGAGTGCAATGCAAGTATTAAATATATTAGCTGGTAGATTAGTATAACATTTACAAGGCTCTGGTTGAAAACAGCAGCCTTCTACATGTCTGCCTCACATTAGCAGTCAATTTGTGGATGTCTTTCTGTGAGTGTGAATGCAAGTAGGGCAGCAGATGGCCCTCATCTTATGTGCCGCTGCTGAGTGGACGCTCTCTTCGTGATCACACAGGTCACAGGATGGTTCAAGCCTCTGACATGGCTGCCAAGCTCCTGCCATCTGGTCTGCCAGGTCAAGGTTGCAGCCAGACTTATTTGACGCACCGCATGGAAATGGTATTATTTTTTATTGTTTTCCTGCGAACTCAAACTCCCCACAGTGAGTTTTGCTGGCATTCACATACTGGCATTGTTTAGATCTGTGCTAAGCCACTTTAGCCTCCTGTTGATTAACAGTTGTAGTCCTGTCTGTTTAAAAAAATGAAATAAAATAAAAAGCTCTACACCATCTTGTTTCTCGTTTTTTTTTTTTTTTTTTTTTTTTTAAACAGCCGCACACTCCATTTATGACCTGGAGATTTCCATCCGCCTGCTTGTAGCTCTCTCAAAAACTTTTAAGAGTGTAAACCTCTTGGGACTTTACAACCTAATTTTCTGTCTATGGCTGGAATCTGCTCGCTTCCTACCACTTTCACAAGCAATAAATGTAGCTGGAAGTCTTTCATCTGGTCAGTGTGGTACGGTACCTGGGGTCTGCAGCCCCTTACTGGATTAACACCCTGATAAAACTGCTCCCACACTGAGCTTTTAAGAAGCTCCTCTAGCCACAGAAACAAGCATTAAAGTCGTTATTGCCCCGGCCACTAATTAATTGTTTCCAGTGGAAGGCAAAGTTGCAGAGGAAAGTCCCATTAATTTAGCATTATGGCAGAAACTAATTCCATGAGCATAAATGTATTATATGACCATATTCTATGGTCTTAACTTCCATAGCACCATCATCTCTTTGGATGGACAAGACTGTAAGAAAGCTCTTATATTTTAGGATTGTTTATGGTTTTTCATTTTCATTCTATGTACGATGGATATGCTTCTGTGATGTGTGTGCCCACTTATGAAAGGGAAGCATTAAAGTGAAGAAGTGTTAATACTGGGAATCTAACAGGAGCATAGCTGAACTCAAGAACTGAGCTAAGATCTTGCAATCTGGAAATCTGTCATTATTTGTCTGTCAGTATTAGATATTTCTTTCTTTATCTGATATCTGCCAGGTCTAAACATGAGTGCTGTTCTATCAAAGACCATTTTTGCCAATTTGTGTGCCTGTGTATTATGACAAACTTCTGCTTTCCCTGTTGAGAGCTCCCACACTGATAACTCATGTGATGCTTGGTGGGTCCCCACTGCATTCTGCAAGATCTAATCATCTTTCTTATACCAGGTTGGAGCAAAAACTGTCCCACCTGCCTTCCATCACTGATCCCATTGCCTGGCCATGCATGACTTCTGTTTAAAAAAATACAGGGATCAAGCTGAGGCCCACAACTTGGACTCTTGATGCAGCTCAGGTCCCCAAACTCACTCTGTACACACATTGGAGCAAATCAAGTCTTGACCTGGAGCATTTCGATGCAGTAGAACATTATATTCTCATCAGAGGCACCAAGTGCTGTAAAGCATGAGCTTTTTGCAATGAAACATGGCTTTGCTTATACGCCGCGCTGTGCGGAAGCGCCACTAAACAGTCATACATCACACCAGGCCTCACATCGTTCTCTTTATTGAGAGGGAAAACAAAGGGTTGAGCCTCTCAAGTCATTACTTTCTCCCACGATTTTTCAAAAACCTCCACAAGTTTTTCTTTTGGGATCCGCAGAGTGCTAAAGAGGTAAAGATAACAAAGCACTGCCATTCCCTCAACACCTCCCCAACCATAACGGCCCTTATTTTGTTAACTAACCGTGTGTGAGTTATTTACACGTCTAGCCACGATTGCGCTGTACCTTGAATATGCATTAGCCTGTATCCAATGCATGCCGTTATCTCATTATGTGAAACTCTTCTACACTGGGATAATACATCAGACTGATCTTCAGAGATGCAATAAAAGGTGAGGATACTCTATTTTCTTTGGCACATCCCTCATTCAAAGTCAGTTGTGTCGCTTAGACTTTAATAATGTCCCATTATGCAATATGTTTAGAGAATTGATCGGTGAGAAACACACAATTATCAGGAGTCTGATTTAATGAGCATTAATCCATCTCTGTGTGGCACAGCACCATTTTTAATGTCTGTCTCTTGCTCAGACGCACTAGGCTCTGTCTCAGCGAGAGAACACAGGTGACTGAACCTGAGAATGTCTTAGTATGAGGATGATACATCGGTGGGCTGCACGGGATGACAAATCCAGCCGAGACTCCCCCAAGAAGAGACATATTGATTTCTCAATGATTAATAAGTGGAAAATAATTGTATTTCATTAAGATGAATGGAGTTTCATTTACTCTGTCTCTTCCCTTTACTTCAGCTGGGGCAGGCAATCAAATCTCCACTGGTATCACGTTAGTCTACCATGGCAACAAGGTCAGTGAGCTGGCGAAGGCTTTCATCAGAGCCATATAGGGAGATGAAAACAGCCTTCACTCTTCAGCTGTTCTTTCAGATAATCTTAAAGACTTTTATTCTGTTCCACCTCAAGGATCTTGAAAAGGAATAGTTCACCCAAAAATGAACATTCTGTCATTATTTACACCTAGACATTTACTAGAATACATTGTTCTTGCAGATCTATCTATAAACGTCACATAAATTCATTCTAATTTAGTTTTTTTTTGCAGATATAATTATAATAGTAATAATATAATATTAAATATATAAATATAATAATAATAATAATAATAATAATATAATAATAAATAAATAAATAAAATAATAATAATAGTCCATAATAATAATAATAATAATAATAATAATAATAATAATAAATAAATAAAACAAGTATTTGTTAGTGGAAAGTGTAGTAAAGGGTGGGCTATAGAGTAAACAGCAGCAGTCAGGGTCTCACTGCACTGTGCATCATTTTAATGTTCATCTAATGACATTCCCTTACTGTTTGTGTCATGGGCCATCAACAATCATAATTGTAAATTGATTCATTGTCAACTGAGGGTGACAACATGCTACTGACACAAGAAATTGATAAGAGAGAACAGGTTCCTTTAATGAATATATCAATAACCTGTGACAGCTGAAAAAGTACCTCTGTGAAATTTCAAATAAGCACAAACTCGTCTTGAGGTTGCTCCATTTGTTTTAGCTCTACCTGCCACACTGGATTTTACTTTGCAATAATTACTCTGCCATGAGCAATTTCATTTTACTTTTACTTTTCAGAATATGTGTCAGCCGTGTGTTTAAGATTGCATTTGATTGTAAAACGGAATCTTTTGATTATCATGTGCCTTTGAATGTACAGGATAAGGATAACTTAAAAAATATTAAGGAATTCATGAAATCACACACACACACACACACACACACACACACACACACACACACACACACATGTGAATGAGTCAAATAATATATACCCCCACCCTCACCCTCTCCATAGGCTAATGGTTTTTATACTGTACAAACTGTATTTTCTATCACCCTACACAAACCCTACACCTAAACCTACCCCTCACAGGACACTTTCTGCATTTGTACAATTTTAAAAAATTAACTTTCTTTACCGTATTTTACAAATGAGGACATCCCCAAAGGGAGGTTTTTGGAGATTTTGTCAGGTTTAGTTCACTTTTGGGTACAAATTTGTCCCCAAAATATGGTTAAGTACACTCTCTCTCTCTCTCTCTCTCTCTCTCTCTCTCTCTCTCTCTCTCTCTCTCTATACATGCCTCTCTATATATATATATATATATATATTACTATATTATTATTATTGTGCAAAAGTCATAGTGTGAGGTGTGAATTTTATTTATTTATTTATTTATTTATTTGTTCGAGTCAGGACTTCTCAATGAATCAAGTTGTTAATAAATTGGTCAAAATGATTTATTAGTGAATATGTCTGAATTTGAATGATTTTAAAACATACTTATCCAGTAATCAAATTTTCCTTTTGATCATTTTATACACCGAAAAGGCAAGACTTGAACTGTGTGTTACCTTGAAATTTACTGTTGCCTTTGTTACATGATAGCATAACACCTCTTCACCTTCAAAAAAATTATGGTCATACATCAAGTAAATTGTACTGAGTTAGACTGACAAATATCACTCTAATGGGCATTTAATAGCCTGTGTGGAAGAACTAAGGTAAGTGACATAATGGTAACATCAAGCCCACAATGTACACACAGACACCACGATTCAATGAAAATGGATGCTCAGTATGTCCCTCTGAATTAATGAACAGACATTAGTGCCATCAAGCTGGCCACTTTTCACCTTTCTCGAGAAATCCCAAATATAAAAATGTTTCATACAATTAGAAGGCTGTGGTACACGATTATCATATCACAAGGCTTCACTTGGTTGATGGTTCAGGTAATAATAGCATTTCAATTGCTATGTTCTGCTCTTAATGGCTGATTTATTTGATTTTAATACCCCTGTCAGGAGGTAGAGCCAGGAGAGAGGCCTGTATAATGGTGGCAAATTTTGCCTCTGACCATTGGGAATGCTTTGCCCTAAAGTGGAGCCTTTTGATATGTGGCCGTGGACTCCAGCAGCTAGTCGGCTAGCATTTATTCAGGGCAGAACTGAAACAAACCCCATCCATCTCGCTCCCAGATTTCTATATTGAAAATTTAAAGTGGCAGATGAGCATGCAGTTAAAATAAACAGACAATATTGTCTATTGATGTGGACGCTAATATAGTTATCTTTATAGTTATCATTCTTGTTGTGAACAGGCCTTAATGCACAGATTGTGCTAGCAAACTTGTGGCGACAATGAACAATTTATGACTAGCTTAGGGAAAATTAAAATGAATATTAAAATTTAAATTCAAATAGGTTTTGCCTGCAATGTGTAAAAAAATAAATGTACTAATAAAGAAAATACAAAATCCATAGTAGATCCTGACATGGGCACCCAGTATCCAAATTGAAATTAGAAAAACACTACATGCAAAATAAAATCTATGATGAACGGCGTTGACCTCCTTTAGGACTGTTGAGTCTCTGTGTGTGGAATCATGTGGGGACCAGGCTAGATTCCCTTTAGTAAATAAATTGACTGGAACTGTGTCATTTACCAGACTATTAATTGACTAATGTGCAGTGCTGCCTGCTGTGACATAGGTGTGACCATGGGACTTATCATAACGGATTTAAGGAAATTAGCCGAGGCAATGAAAAAAAAAAAAAAAAAAAAAAAAAAAAAAAAAACACATATGTGCTCTCGCAGATTTTAGACTAAACAGCCTTCCAGCACTAAAACAATACAGATTTTTTTATTGTTGTTAAAAAAAATTTTTGTGTTATCTTTTGTGTATATTTTTGTATGTTGTAATTATTAATAAATTTATTTACCAAGACAGCAAAACACAACGCATTATCATTTTTTCAATTATTCTCTCTGACAAACCAGCTGATAAATAAAGATCTAAAACATTTGGAATAATATGAAAATAATAATAATAATAATAATAAATACTCTCATAAATGTTTATTAAGAGCTCTACCTCTATTTTAATTCATTATTAAATAAATACATTCATTTAGCAGACCCTATTATTTAGAATAAATATGTTCATACATACAGCCAGACCCTATATATTATAGAATATACTATATGATATTACATACATATATATATATATATATATATATATATATATTGTATATAATCACTGTGTCATTGTGGAAACCAAACTCTATAGAGTCTCTATAGTGTCAGGTATCAGCTGACAAGTAAAACCAATAAGTGTACTATATAGATTATCTCTGTTAAACAAATGTAGTCTCAAACAAAGGTCAATAAAATCAGTACCCTGATAATGATCCTCTAAATGTCAGATGGTTGATATTGTGATTTCCTCAGCAGGGTGTCTTTATTCAGCATGAGGTGTTACATCTGCTCTCAGCATTCATTAGCTCTCTGCCTTTACCATAATCCCTCAGCTGCCTTCCTATAGATTAGCTGTCCTCTTTATTGTACAAGTGATGCCAACTTCTGAACACTCCAATGGAGAACAAGCTAACAGAAAGGACAAAAAGCCGCTAAAGGTTAAGCATGTTAGATGAGGTGACAAAGTCTGTTTATGGTTCAAGTATTGTTGAGAAGAGACACTGATATTAACATGCTCACAGCTGATATGTTTAAGACTGTTTGCTTTAGGTCATTAGCGTTTATGTTGCATTAATTGCAGTGCACTGCAACTTGCACTATAAGTTATAGGTGATAGCCTATAATCTATATTTTTCTCAAAAAAAGAATAATCTACTGTATTTAGATTTTAATTTTAATGCTTCAGTTTAATTAAGAGTTTAAATGCTTATGTTCCTGTATTGTAAGTTGCTTTGGAAAAAAGCGTCTGCTAAATGCATGCATAAATGTATGATGAAATTATGAAATAAACCTATTTTCAATTTAAAAATAGCAATTTCAAAATAAAATGTTACATATGTTAGACATCAATATTTAATAAGTGTGATTTTTATTTTTTTTTATTTTTTTCAGGACCACATGAGAAGGTTTTGCACTTTAGATTCAGATGGACTTCTGGGCGGTCACTCTGTTTACTTTGCTTCTACTGCAGATACCAAAATTATTTCTCCTCTTTCAACTTTGATTCTGTCCATCTCACATCAGGCACAACTAATGTTCCAGATCACCAGTCATGTTTTAGAACACAGATATCCTGAGTCTTTTTTAGAAATATGAAAATACACTTCCAAACCACTGCTGAGATTGCCCACTTAGTTTGAGAAGAAACAGATGTACATTTCTTGTTTATAGCAACCCAAACAAAATTATTACATCCAACAGATAACAGTAATTATTGGAACAACATTAACATTCCACCACTGTAAATACTCTCATTGTTTACTGTACTTAAAAGAAAGCACAGACCTTTAAAACTGAAATAAATGTTGGCCTTAATGAAGTCACAGGGCCCGCATGGTTTTCTTAGGATTTCTATTGTTCCTTCATGTTCTGGTTTCTGACAATCATTGAACACACTCTCAATGCTTAAAAAATCATTTGTTCAATGCTTATCATATAGTGTTATTCAGACATGGTAGTGATCCATCTGGATTGAAAAGTCAAAAAACCTTGTACTTAAAATTTGGAATGACAATCAAACAGCATACTTCAACACCAAAAAGTAAGAAGAAAATAATCTTCAAAAAAGTCTCAGTAATTACCTTAGTCAAATGTATGATATATGATATATATTTGCAAAAAAAAAAAAAAAAAAAAAAATATATATATATATATATATATATATATATTATATATATATATATTATATATATATATATATTTATTTATATATATATATATATATACATATATATGTTTAGACAGCTCTGCTGGAGCAGGGCTGGAACTGAAGTCTGCAAGTAGGTAGATTTCCAGAAATAGGATTGGGGACCACTGATCTATAGTTTAATTTATAATTTATATTTAATATATGTGTAACTTTTAATTTTTTTTTATGTTTATCTTTGTGCTTGTGAATTTACTTTATAATATTACATTCTTTTATTAATTTGTAGTGCTTGTTTTGTACGTCTTTGGTGAATTTTGTGAGATATTTTATTTTTTAATTTTATGTCTTTTGTTCATTCTGATTTTGTGTTGTATAATTGATTCGCCTCCCCTATTAGTTGGCTTGCCGTTTTCAAGGTGAGTTATTCTGTCACTCTCTGTCCCTCAACAATTCCTTCATGAGTCTTTAATGGCTCCCCTGAGACTTCTAATGGGAGTTTGGAAGAGCTACGATTTCCACATTCAATCATCCTCCGCTTACTTATGGAACCTGAAGTGACTTTCTTTTCACAGAACGAGAATTCGCCACAGTCCTTTTTGCATTTCTGATTCGGTCTAGTGAAGGAAGGGTAGAGGACCGGTTGTGCTGCATTTGAATATCAGTCAGTTGTATGCAAATTATCTGCTCATTGGCCATCTGTTGTTCTTTAGTAAACCTTTAGTTTCTGCCATCAACTTGAATTACTGATAACTTTCCAATTGAGGCAGTTAATGAAATGACAAACTGAGAGTTCATTAAGAGACCTCAAGAACACAACAAAATCTTATGAGATAAACAGCTCCAGTAAATCAATAACAGTGTCACAATAATAAAAACAAAACTCAAAACACAAGTCACATTTGGTCGCATTGACTAACCACATGTATGCACACATTTGAACCTGTGGTTTGACTCTGAACCTAAGCTGGAGCTAACCTAAGACGTTATATTTATAAATGATCAACACAATGTAAAAAGATTTGTAATTTTAACAAAATGTGAAAGTGCTACAGAATATATATATATATATATATACAGTACAGGTCAAAAGTTTGGAAACATTACTATTTTTAATGTTTTTGAAAGAAGACTCTTCTGCTCATCAAGCCTGCATTTATTTGATCAAAAAAATACAGAAAAAAACAGTAATATTTGTGAAATATTATTACAACTTAAAAAATAAAAGTTTTCTATTTGAATATACTTTAAAAAAAAAATATATTCCTGTGATGCAAAGCTGAATTTTCAGCATCATTACTCCAGCCTTCAGTGTCACATGTAACATCCAGTCTATCACATGATCATTTAGAAATCATTCTAATATTCTGATTTATTATGAGTGTTGGAAACAGTTCTGCTGTCTGATATGTTTGATGAATAAAAGGTTAAAAATAACTGCATTTATTCAAAGTAAAAAAAAATCTAATAATATATATTCTAATAATATATTTTCTTTACTATCACTTTTTATCAATTTAACACATCCTTGCTGAATAAAAGTATTGATTTTATTTAAAAAAAGAAAGAAAAAAAAATTACTGACCCCAAATTACTGACCAGTAGTGTATATTGTTATTACAAAATATTCATATTTTTAAAAACCTAGCTTCTTTTTTTTTTTTACTTTTTATTCATCAAAGTATCCTAAAAAAGTATCACATGTTATGAAAAAATATTAAGCAGCAGAACTGTTTCCACACTTTGATAATGAATCATCATATTAGAATGATTTCTAAAGGATCATGTGATAATGATCCTAAAAATTCAGCTTTGCATCACAGAAATAAATGATAATTTAAAGTATAATACATTTAAAAACAATTATTTTAAATTGTAATAATATATCACAATATTACATTTTTTTCTGTATTTTTGATCAAATAAATGCAGGCTTGATGAGCAGAAGAAACTTATTTTTCCCCCAAAAACATTAAAAACAGTAATGTTTCCAAACTTTTGACCTGTACTGTATATATATATATAAATATATATATATAGATCTATATATATATATATTATATATATATATATATATATATATATATATATATTTGTTAATTGGTAAACTATAAATTATGCTGTATTCATAATATTACACTTAATAAATGTCATAAATAAATAAATAAATAAAAACAGGTTTTCTGTAAGGGGTAGGTTTGGGGTTAAAGGGTTAGTTCAGCCAAAAATGAAAATTATGTCATTAATGACTCACCCTCATGTCGTTCCAAACCCGTAAGACCTCCGTTCATCTTTGGAACACAGTTTAAGATATTCAGATTTAGTCCGAGAGCTTTCTGATGCTCCATTGAAAATGTATGTCGGTATACTGTCCATGTCCAGAAAGGTAATAAAAACATCATCAAAGTAGTCCATGTGACATCAGAGGGTCTGTTAGAATTTATTGAAGCATCAAAAATACATTTTGAACGCGACTGCTGTGACTGTTGATGTACGACACTGCTGACATGTTCTCTGGTGTGCCCAATAACAAAGAAAACACGTCAGCAGCGTCGTACGTCAGCGGCGTCACTGCAGTGTTGTGAACGCGTCACAACAGACCCGGAAGAGAAGAAAATGCTGAATAAAGTCGTAATTTTTGTTATTTTTGGAGCAAAATGTATTTTTGATGCTTCAATAAATTCTAACGGATCCTCTGATGTCACATGGACTACTTTAATGATGTTTTTATTACCTTTCTGGTTTGTTGGACAGTATACCGTACATACATTTTCAATGGAGGGACAGAACAGCTCTCGGAACCCAATAAATCTAAAATATCTTAAACTGTGTTCCGAAGATGAACGGAGGTCTCACGGGTTTGAAACGACATGAGGGTGAGTCATTAATGACATAATTTTCATTTTTGGCTGAACTAACCCTTTAAGGAATAGAAAATATATAATTTATTCAGTTTAAAAGTAATAGAAGTCTATGGAAAGCCCCCACAAATCACAGAAACAAACTGTGTGCGTGTGTGCGTGCGTGTGTGTGCTAAGAAATCAACACTTAGACATTCTTATGTCAAGACAAACATCATGATTCATCTTTAATGGTTTCCTCAGACACTCTCAATAGCTTCCTGGAAGGGACACTGTTCCCAGATGCCTTTGCACACAGATGCATTAGGGGGCTGAGATAATTACCAGACATTCATCAGCATAAACTTCCATGAGTCTCCACTCAGTGGGCACAGATCCATCAAGCTTTGAATTAATGGAATATGAGATGTGTTTGCGACAGGTGAAGGCTCAGTGAAACAAAGCAAATATTGCAGAGCTGTTTTTTGTGTGATATTGTATTGTGTTTTATAGTATTTGGTTTTCTAAGTTTTTGGTGTTCCCTCTCATAACGGTGTGATTTTGCATTATGATCTAGCCAGTGATTATAAAATGATCATTAAAGTTTATGGACAAAATAAGTTTTTAGAATCAAAATAATGTTGAAAGACATAGAATAGCTGAGGTTGGTCAAAGTCCTCTGCCTAGATAGATATACTCTATTTTGTTTACTCAGATCATGGCTCTTGCATGGTTAAATCAAGCATAAGTCATTTGACAAGTCTCTTTTTTTTCTGTAACTCCAGTTCTGAGCACTCCTGCACCTAATAGCATCTTAGGAGGTTCACTTGCACCTCATGGCTACATTTTTCATTGCACTTTACTGTGTTGGAAATCACATATTAATCTGCTGATAAAAGAGCATACCAGGTATACTTTATCAGTCAGCATTTTTGTGAGAATTCATTCAGTTGGTTCTGTCCACACTCCAAATGCTTATAAGGGAGTAATATATTTTTGTTGTGCTATGCCGTATGGCTTGTGTACATTGCACATTTAAGTAACATTTTCTCACAAAAGGTCAAAAGTGACAGCTTTGCATTAAAATACTGTAGAGTTTGAACAAAAAAGCCTTTATCATCAACCTGGACAGCATTATTTTCTCCATCTTTCTGAAAGTTGATAAGCTGATTATTGTTTGGAAAAGTACTGAATACATTATAGTATCCATCTTTTTTCCTATGGCCCATAAAGCTTTGCACGAATAATAAGAGTAATTTTATGTTTAAAGGTTTAACCTATTAATGCAATAAATATTGTTTGCAAAAATGAGGTGACGTTGTCCTCTTCAACCATCAAACATCTAAAAGAAACTTAAAAGTATAAAAGAATTAACAAATCAGGAGAACAAAAGCTCAGCTGAATCTTTGAGAAGCAATATTATGGATGTTTTAATATTACTGTAGTAATCTATGTAGGTCCTATTATATATCTATATTATGTTACATACATGTACAGTATATTGTGCTAATCATAAATGTTCCATTGTTAACTGAAACTTTAACAGTGCTTTCCCTTCTTTTGAAAGATAAATGCTGTATTTCCCAGCTACAGTAAACACTGCTTGTAACCACAGGGAACAGAACATTTAGCGGACTGAAACAAGTGTTTTTGTTACCGATAATCTTGTGATACCAATGTCACATTGAACTACCAAGCATTTTCCTGATGGATACAAATAGAGCATGTCAGAAAATGTACAGTTTATTCAGTGAGACTGAGAGTCGAGGATTATTTATAGCACAACCTTATTATTTGAAATTATTTTTCCCCAGCTATATTGAGTGGAAGTTCCCCAAACTGAAAGTGCTACCCATCATTTAAAACGCTGTAGACCCATTTGGAAAAATATGGATATATTAGAAAATTTAAGCAGTATGTTGTGTTGTCACATTTTGACCACATTGCATTTTGGTTAGTGGCATCGATTTTTATATGGGAAATAAATACTTGTATTTTTTGCAGCTGGCTTGCGAATAGCATGCTGCTCATTGATCTCAAACTGCTGTAACAAATATTACCTGCATTGTTATCTTTCCAAAAGCATTTTTAAAGGTTAAGGTCATACTTTGCCCACAGGAAAGATGGAGCCTGGAGCAAGAACTGTAAACATAATTAGTTACCTACTTTTTTCTTTAAAGGTTTACTTTACTTGCCACTAATTGATATCCTCTCTGTTTTATGCCAGATAAACAGTTCTCTGTATTTTATGAAGAATAAATTTTCTAGCGTAAAACATTAAGGATCTCAATTAGGATGACATACATTTACACTAATTAAACTGCGTAATATATAACAAAAAAAAAAAACCTTTGAACAGAAAATAAGTCAAAACTTTTAAAAGAACATAACTAAATATTTCATTACAAAATAGAAGACATTAGACAGGGACATGAATTATGCAAAAAAACAAACAAAAAATGGCTTGACTAAAATTTTGTCATTCTGTAACAGATTGACGGCAGAAGGTCTGGGAACTTTGGCCACTTTGAATGGCTAAGGACCGCCCAAGAGGGCATATGACTGACAGGTAAAACAACCAATCACATTTCGTATTGTGCCATGTCATGTTTAGGGGTGTGGAAATGTCCCCACAATAACAAACCGGTGTGTAAAACTCTATGACAAATTTTAAAGTCTATGCCGCAAACTTTACATATTTCACATACTTTTGAATATCCAGCATTTAGTTGATCCTGATAAGCGCTCATTGTTACAGCTGTAAACACGACGTCTTTCTTCTTTCATGAGGGGGTTTGGCGTCTCGGCATCTTTGTTTCCAGGTGGAACCTTAAAAAACACAACACAGACATCCCCCAGAAATCCTGTATAATTGTATATCCTGTATATCCTCTGTTCGTGTCACACATTTACTCCTTCCTATATAAAGACCCTGATTCCATTTGTGCTTAGCAAAGTATTGTATGTCTGGTCTACAATTTTCTTAAGGCAATGTTCTGCCTTGGCTTGTTTATGGATTACCTGCTTTGTTTTATTGTTCACTTTCTTGGATTTATGCATTTGGATTTGGTTACCCAATTGGATTTTTCTTGGTGTTTCACCCTGGACTGTGTTTACCCGGCCTACATTTCTGTTCATTTGCCCTTTTGCTACTATTACAACTCTGCACATGGATCCCTCTGCTCTCCCTGTGTCTGCTATGTTACACATATGGCCTATTCAAACCGGGTAGTTTGAAATTTGAAATGAAATCTACAGATGTTTTTTTTTTTCTATTCAGACACTGTATATGATTTAGCATGTTTATAGAGGAAATTAAATTCCACTGAAGTAAACTTTGTACCTCTGTAAGTTAAATCAAGACCATCCATAAAAATGGCAGTTTGTAAGTTTAGTGTAAATGTTTAAACATCTCCCCTCTTTTGCAGCATTGTCAGCAACAATGCCTCTAGATTGGCAGCAATACTTTGTGGTGGTAACTGAGTGGATGGTTTAATGGAAATTTTGTTCTAAATGAGTTGGCACTGGGACTGGAGTTGTGTCTGTGTCTATGAGTTGAATCAGTCAATAATAGTAAAAGCTGTTTGTAGTCAAATTAATGCAAAAGGACACTAAAAACTGGACTCTAGTGCATCACATGAGGCCAGGGGAGTGACGTTTACTGTATCTGCACAGCTATCTCTACAAGCTAGCTTCCATTACATTCATCCTCACAAACCTTACTACCTGGGTCACGGCACCACTATAACAAAATCGCTAAAGACTGCCATCTCTTTAATTTATGTGTTAATTAAAGATTACAAACAAAGCTGGGGGTTTCCAACCTTGTTCCTGGAGAACTAACATCCTGCAGACTTCAGTTCCAACCCTGCTCCAACACACCTGTCTGTAATTATCAAGTAACCATGAACACCTTGATTAACTGGTTTGGGTGTTTTTGACTAGGAGTGGAGCTGAAATTTGCAAGATGATAGGAGACCCCGCATTATTGTATAAAATGTGTCATAATTCTTGAGACAAGAAAAAAAGTTACAACTAATTCTAAAGGTCTCAAAATTATATCACATCTGATTTATTGCAATCTATAATTATTATTATTTTTTTTATAAGAGACAATAGTTCAAATGACCCTTGGTCTGGTAGCTGCTCAATCATAAACTGATTACATGTGAAATAACATCTTGTTGTCATGGAAATATACTGCAATCCAGAAAATGAAAACATCTTTTAATATGAGCAAATATCCTGTTTACATGATAAAATCTAACCATTAATTTTATGCTTGTCAATATGCAATAGGGGTGGAACGATACACAGATGTCACGGTACGTTACGTACCTTGGTTCGGGGCTCATGGTTTGATACGATTTCAATACAATAGGAAAAAAATAATAATAATTTACTATGGGGGAAGTCGTGGTCTAGTGGTTAGAGAGTTTGACTCCTAACCCTAAGGTTATGGGTCGAGTCTCGGGCCGGTAATACCACGACTGAGGTGCCCTTGAGCAAGGCACCGAACCCCCAACTGCTCCCCGGGCGCCGCAGCATTAATGGCTGCCCACTGGTCCGGGTGTGTGTTCACAGTGTGTGTTTGTTCACTGCTGTGTGTGTGCACTTTGGATGGGTTAAATTCAGAGCACAAATTCTGAGTATGGGTCACCATACTTGGCTGTATGTCACGTCACTTTCACTTTCGTCACTTTCACTTTCACTATGCTCAGTTTCTTTTCATTTATTTTGAACAGACAGTAGTACAAATGAAAAAATTTCCACCTAGACGTGAAAATACTAAACATTATTACATTATGTTATAAATATAAAATCTTCAGCACATATATACATATAAGGAATAAATTCTTGAAATATATTTGAATTAGTTTACAGATAAACAAGGGGAAAAAACATATATGACAATGCTGTGGATTATATATATATATATATATTTGTTTTTGTGTGTGTGTGTGTGTGTGTGTGTGTGTGTGTGTGTGTGTGTGTGTGTGTGTGTGTGTGTTTGTATGTGTGTGTGTGTGTGTGTGTGTGTTTATCAAACACATTTGCAATGTTCTTAGAAAGAAAAAATGCATATTGATTTTTCCCAAAATTCTGAGTATATCATTTTATAAATGGGGTCTTATTCGTGACTTTGCAGTGAATTCTTCAATAAAATATAAAGATCTTCGAGAGCCAGGGTGGTGCTGGTCCACCCAATCAAAGCTGCCAGACAATACCAATGGTCTGGAAATAAAATTAAACTACTAAATACTGAAAGAGGTCCATCCTATTACATCAAGTTCTTCCCACTTGGAGATTTCTGGTTTTGCCAATGGCTCCCAGAATTTGTAGCAAAATTAAACAACATATTCTAATTTCAGAATAAAGGCTGTTATTATAATTTATTACAGAGCAATTAGAATGCATGGTAGCTGCTACCTGTAGCTACTGTTCTGAATACTGGTGCACCACAAGGCTGTGCATGCTTTAGTTCACTGTTGAACATCCTGCTGATCCACAGCTTTGCTTCCAAACACAACAGTAATCATATTAGCAAGTATGCTAATGATTCCACAGTGGTGGGTCTCGTCTAACAATAATCAATCAGCATACAGAAATTAAGTTGTAATTTGCTGCCTGGTGTACAGCCAATAACTTGTCTCTCAATAGATTTTTCTTTTTAGATATGTGATGGTCACTGGCATGTTAATTGCACAGTGTAATATCTTAGGAACTGCAAATGGCTCAGGCAAAGTGATTTAATGAACCCAACTTGTGAGAATTATATTGAGAGAATAAGCACTAAATCATCCAAAGTATACAGTATATATAAAAAAATACAGCAGCCACAAGCTTAATATAAGGCCAGAAACATATTTTAAGTGAATATGCAAATACAGATAGTAATTCCTGTGGCTCAGTGGTAGAGCATTGTGTTAGCAGCGTAAAAGGTCGTGGTTTCAATTCCCAGGGAACACACATGTAAAAAAAAAAAAAAAAAATGTATAACCTGAATGCACTGTAAGTCGCTTTGGATAAAAGCGTCTGCTAAATGCATAAATGTTATGTTTAATGTTGATGGAATGTTTGTCGATTTGGTTAAGATAGTATGATATATGAGTATTTTTTAGGCATAAACTTTTAATTATATACTGTGTATGATATGTATATTTTTAACACTGTTTAAGTACACATTATTGTCTTTTGACATTATGGACCATGGGCTCCTTGTAGAGTTCATTGCATTGGGCCCCCTCAGTAGAAATTGTAGTCCAGAGGAGCTTTTGGCCCTCTGTACTCGTGCTGCCTTCATATGCTATTGTAATTACAAGTTTGTCACATTCAAGTGTTTGTAGTCAAAAAGAATAAGAATCATGGAGGACACACCAGGTTCATACTTGCCTATTTCTTAGGGAAATCTTTTTAAAGTGAAAATGTATTAAAAATATTTAGGCAATATCCAATGGATTTTGAATAAGATGTACTGTACCATCCTATTCATTGACAACCATATAAACATTACCTGAACTATTGTACATATTCACCATGTTATCTAGACCAGGGATGGGCAACTTTGGTCCTGGAGGGCCTGCAGAGTTTAGTTCCATCCCTACTCAAACTCACCTGCCTATAATTTCAAACAATCATGAATACTTAGGTTAGACTTTTCAGGTGTGTTTGATTGGGCATGGATCTAAACTCTGTAGGACAGTGGCCCTTCTGGAATTTTGGTCAAATAAATGCTGCATAAAATACATACAAAATGTATCAAATGCCTATTAATATTTAGATTAGGGAACACCAAAAAAAGTAACTAATTATGTTACTTAGTTACCTTTAATGGAAAGTAATGTGTTAAATTAAATTGACCATTGACACTCCTAATTGAGATTGTAGATAGAGTGTAAATGTTCCATTTGAGAGATAGGTCACCTACATCTTGGATGTCCTGGGGGTAAGCAGATAAACATAAAATTTAAATTTTTGGGTGAACTATCTCTTTAAGAGAGCCCTGTCAGTCAGATTTACAGCACCTAAATGTATCAGTTTCTCCCGAAATACATGTAAGTAAGTTGCCGGTGAACTGGGAGAAGAATAGAGTGAACTTAATAGTTACTTAACATTATGTGGTTAAAAACACTGCATAGTTGTGATAATATGACAAGTGCAGTGCATGTCTCTCTCTTTGGCTCAGTGCCAGCCAAAGCGTGAAAGCACAGTTTGAATTTGGCAGTTATGTGATGTCACTGAACGTTCTAAATCCCATATGTGTGTCACGGAAAAAAAAATCCCATATGTGTGTCACAATCTGTGATGGCGAGGAACTATGGAGACGAGGAATAAACAAAACAGTCTTTAATCCAAGATACACAGGGTACATCCAACACTGGGAACAGTTGGAAACACATGAACATAACAAGTAGACCCGACAGAGGCAGACTTTACCCCAGAAACAGGGGTAAAACGACATAGAACAGTCCAGAATCCTGACAATGTGGGACCGTACCGCTCAACAGGTTAATGTAAAAAGTTATATTTTTTTGCAAATGTAAAAGCCCTTTCACACCAAAAATAAAATGAATAAACCTGAGGCTGAAGGAAATGTACAGTAAATCCATGGTCTTTTCAGTAAAATGCAGGAGAAGAATCTTCAACACTGTTCAAAATGTACTCTTTGAAAAACTCAAATATTCCCTTCTAAATTACTTGAAAAAAAGGAATCTGATTACATAACTACATAACGTCACTTCCTGTTTGTTGCTGCCATGTGGCTTGAGTTTGAGCTCCATCACGTTAAGTCTATTTTTTAATATTAAAATCTGCCCACTATTAGCTTATAGCCCGTTAGCATCGCCAGCGTGGTTGCCGCTAATCCCGTGTGCATTTTTAATACTTTATTCACACATATTGCCATTGCTTTACACACTGTTACTTGCTTTAATGGCGAATACTGTATATGTCTAACTTTGAGTGCTGGTGAGGACACATTCGAGCTGCATTCGGTAGCAGATTCGGGACCTGGAGGAGAGGCAGGCCCAGCTGAGAGAGTGGAGAGCCGCGCTGCAAACCTCCTGGGCTGACGCTCACAAGTCCAGGGTAAGTATACAGTGTGCTGCTAACAGTCCCACCACCTCTACTCCCTGTGTTTCTCTGCACAGGCCCAGTGCACCCAGGACGTGATTTTCCAAGATTTCCTTCACTCCGGAAACGGAACACGATGAACCCTTGGTACACCCACAGCAGAGGACATGAGCCATGCCCCGAGCGACAACCTCTCACCCTCCACTGCCTCTGGTCTTTGAGATCTCCACATATCGACGAGGACACAAAAGGTTTAGTAGACTTTTTGCTTTAAATGAATGGTTATTGTCATGGTGTAAAGAACAGAAACTGCTCTTTGTTAATAATTGGAATCTTTTCCGAGAGCATCCTTGAATTTTTCGTGCTGATGGCCTGCACCCCAGCAGAGTCGGGGCAGAACTCCTGTCGGACAACATCTCCAGGACTCTACGCTCCATATGATTAGTAAGCCAATTTTCAAATAACTGCTATGATGGCTTTTGTTCTACCCGCTTAAATGATAGAAGTACTTGCACTGTTCAATCTATTAAGACTGTGTCTGTTCCCCGAATAGTGAGGTCAATATTTAAATTTAATTTAGGATCTAGAAAAAATCTTATCGTGATTAAACCAGAAAAAATGAAAAAAATAAATGAACAAAAACTATTTTTAAAGTTTGGGCTCATACTGTAAACATTAGATCACTCACACCCAAAGCAGTTATTGTAAATGAAATGATCACAGATAAAAGTTTTGATGTATTCTGCTTGACTGAAACCTGGCTAAAACCAAATGATTATATTGGTCTAAATGAGTCTACTCCATCAAACTACTGTTATAAACATGAGCCCCATCAGACTGGTCGTGGGGGAGGTGTTGCAACAATATATAGTGATATTCTCAATGTTACACAGAAAACAGGATACAGGTTTAAATAATTCGAAATACTTCTGCTTAATGTTACACTGTCAGATATGCAAAAGAAATCTACTGTTTCTCTTGCTCTGGCTACGGTGTATAGACCACCAGGGCCGTATACAGAATTCCTTAAAGAATTTGCAGATTTCCTCTCAGACCTATTGGTTACCGTTGATAAAGTGCTAATTGTCGGAGATTTTAACCTTCACGTTAATAATACAAATGATGCATCAGGACTTGCGTTTACTTACCTAATAAACTCTTTTGGAGTAAAGCAAAATGTCACCAGGCCCACTCATCATTTTAATCATACGCTAGATTTAATTATATATTGCATGGAATCGATCTTACTGATATAGATATCGTACCTCAAAGTGATGATGTTACTGACCATTTCCTTGTATTGTGCATTCTGCATATTACTTATATTAACTATATGGCTCCGCGTTATCATCTGGGCAGAACTAATATTCCAGCCACCAAAGACAGATTCGCAAATACCCTGCCTGATTTATCTCAACTGCTCTGTGTACCGATAAAAAAATACACATGAACTAGACGAAATGACTGGCAACATGGGCACTATCTTCTCTAATTCTTTAGAAGCTGTTGCCCTCATCAAATTGAAAAAGGTTCCAGAAAAATGTACTGTGCCAGGTGTGGTGGCAAATGACAAACACAGTTGGTGTGGCGTCAGGCCTTGGAGAGACTTTTATTAATAAAACGATAACCAAAAACAGGGAATAAAAGTGTCCAAAGGGGAAGAGTGTCCAAAATAAACAGGAAAGCTGGTGTCCTCGTCATGCTGCGGGGTATGTGAAGGGCAGGTAGTGTTCAGGAAGGAAGGGCCTGGTAAGGGGCGGAGTCCAGCGGAAAAAGTTGTGTCCGTTCAATTGTGCTCCTTCCTGCAAAAAAAAAAAAAAAAAAAAAAAAAAAGAAGATCTCTATGAAGATTTTCAGTCGGGTTTCAGGCCCCACCATAGCACAGAAACTGCACTTGTTAAAATTACAAATGACTTGCTTCTTGCGTCAGACCAAGGCTGCATCTCATTGCTAGTTTTATCTTAGTGTTGCGTTCGACACCATAGATCATGATAGATCATACTCATAGATCGATAACAAAACTATACAGGTATTTAAGGGCAGGCTTTAAGATGGTTTAGATCCTACCTGTCCAATCACTACCACTTTGTTTATTTTAATTTATCACCAGTAAAATATGGAGTGCGACAAGGATCTGTCCTAGGTCCTCTGCTATTTTCAATATACATGTTGCCCCTTGGTAATATTATTATAAAATACGGTATTAGTTTCCACTGTTATGCTGATGATACTTAACTATATATCTCAAAGAGACCAGATGAAATTTCTAAATTATCTAAGCTATTAGAGTGTGTAAATGTAAAAGATTGGATGACCAATAATTTTCTCCTATTAAATTCAGATAAGACAGAGATATTACTTATTGGACCAAAAAACAGTACACAGAATCTCGTAGATTACAATTTGCAGCTAGACGGATGTACTGTTACTTCCTCTACAGTCAGAAATCTGGGTGTTATATTAGACAGCAACTTGTCTTTTGGAAATCTTATTTCCCATGTTACAAAAACAGCATTCTTCCATCTTAGAAACATTGCCAAGCTACAAAACATGCTACCTGTTTCTGATGCAGATAAGCTAGTTCATGCATTCATGACCTAATGTGTAATGCACTGCTAGGTGGTTGTACTGCATCCTAAATAAACAAGCTACGGGTAGTCCAAAATGCAGCAGCTAGAGTTCTTAAAAGGTCAAGAAAATAAGATCATATTACCACAATTTTACAGTCTCTGCACTGGCTACCTATTAAGTTCCGTATCAGTTACAAAATATTATTACTTACTTATAAGTCCCTTAATGGTTTAGCTCCTGCATACCTAACTAGTCTTCTACCACGCTACAATCCATCACGCTCCCTAAGGTCACAAAATGCTGGACTTTTGGTAGTACCTAGGATAGCAAAGTATACTAAAGGAGGTAGAGCTTTTTCGCATTTGGCAGCCAAAGTCTGGAATAGCCCCCTTGATAATGTTCGGGGTTGAGACACACTTTCTCTGTTTAAATCTAGATTAAAAACACACCTCTTTGGCCAAGCATTCAAATAATGCATCTCATAATTTTGGACTGCACTTATATCTGATCAAATGCAGTTATATCTGATCAAATGCACATTATTATTCTTTAGCTTGGGTTAAACTAATGGAACAGCAGCTATGCTAATTATGTCTCTATTTGTTTCTCTGTTTTGCCTAGAATCCTAGTATTTGTGTAAATACTAGGATTTACACAAGCTTCAGTCTGGATCCAGACCACCTGAAAAGAGATGAAGCCAACCCCTCAGAGGACCTCAGATGATGCTAACCCTGAAACAACATACAGAACTACCAAATTTTGCTATAAATTTGATTGCATCATATAATAATTGCTGTTAATAGTGTTCATCGTCATTTGATTACGTCTTTAATTGATTTTTCCATACATTTCTGCCATATGCACATAAACTGACAGTCACCACTGATAAGCTACTACTAAATATTGTAGAAACTTAATTTTCTGTAAATTGCTTTGCAACAATTTGTATCCTAAAAAGCGCTATTTAAATATACTTGAATTGAATTGAATAAACTACTGATTACATAAACTACAGTTATCCCCAACATCGGGGAACACTATTAACTTACATTTACATTTATGCATTTAGCAGACGCGTTGGGAGCAACTTACAGTGCATTCAGGCTATACGTTTTTTTACCAGTATGTGTGTGCTGACTTCAACACTCTGCTCGCCTCATTTGATCTCAAGCGAGTCTCTACTACAGCGACTCACAAATCGGGCAACCAACTGGACCTCATCTACACTCGCTGTTGCTCAGTGGACAACACTTTAGTTGCTCCACTGCACACCTCAGACCACTTCCTCATTACTGCTAATCTAGCACTTACTCCTGAAGTGGCACACGCTCCAACGCGGGTCACCTTTCAACGGAACCTACGCTCACTCTCTCCATCTCGCCTATCCTCTGTGGTTGCATCCTCACTTCCTTCACTCTCGCAGTTTTTCAGCTCTGGACACGAACAGTGCTACGGACACTTTTTGTTCCACTCTGACCTCTTGCTTGGACAACTTTTGCCCACTGTCGTCTAGACCAGCACGCACCACCCCATCTGCCCCCTGGCTGTCCATCCGTGAACATCGCTCTAAACTCAGGGCTGCAGAGAGGAAATGGCTTAAATCAAGAAACTCTACCGACCTCAGTGTGTATCAGTCTCTCCTCTCCTCCTTCTCTGCAAACGTCTTCACTGCTAAAACATCATATTACCACGACAAGATTAACAACTGTTGTGACGCTCGGACCTCTTCAAAACCTTCTCTTCCTCTTCTTAATCCGCCTCCACCTCCTCCTCAATCGACTCTTACAGCTGATGACTTTGCAGTTCTTTCTTCACAAATAAGACAAGAACCATCAGTGACTAATTCTCCACACCGCAGACTGAGGATAACTTCACAACGACTAATGCTCACTCGTTCTCCTCCTTCTCTCCACTCTCAGAGACGGAACTCCAAACTTATCCTGTCCAGTCATCCTACTACTTGCCCACTGGATCCGATCCCCACTCACCTCCTTCAAGCGATTTCTTCTTCAGTCATACCTTCACTTACTCACATTATCAACTCCTCTCTTCACTCTGGAACATTTCCCTCAGCATTTAAGCAGGCTCGGGTAAGCCCACTGCTGAAGAAAACCATCTCTAAATCCAGCACTTCTAGAAAACTACAGACCGGTATCCTTTCTTCCATTCATTGCAAAGACACTCGAACGAGCTGTGTTCAACCAGCTCTCTATGTTTCTTGTACAGAACAACCTCCTGGACAGCAATCAATCTGGCTTCAAAAGTGCCACTCAACTGAGACTGCCCTGCTCTCGGTTACTGAAGCCCTGCGACTGGCAAGAGCAGCTTCAAAATCCTCAGTGCTACTCATTTTGCTGGACCTGTCTGCTGCTTTTTTGACACTGTTAATCACCAGATTCTCCTATCCACCCTTAGAAAGATGGGCATCTCTGGAACCGCACTCCAGTGGCTTAACTCCTACCTGTCTGATAGATCCTTCATGATGTCTTGGAGGGGTGAAGTTTCTAAGTCACAACAACTTGCTACTGGGGTTCCTCAAGGCTCAGTACTTGGACCGCTTCTCTTCTCCATCTACATGACGTCATTAGGATCTGTCATTCAGAAGCATGGCTTTTCCTATCACTGCTACGCTGATGACACTCAACTCTACTTCTCATTCCAACCAGATGAGCCGACGGTATTTGCTCGCATTTCAGCCTGTCTGAGTGACATTTCTAGCTGGATGAATGACCATCACCTTCAGCTCATATTTAGTGAGACTGAACTGCTGGTGGTTCCAGCTAACCCATCGCTTTATCACAACTTCTCTATACTGCTGGGTTCGTCAACCATAACTCCTTCCAGGCCAGCCAGAAACCTAGGAGTTGTGATGGATCATCAGTTAAGCTTCACAGACCATATTGCTACAACGACCCCCGGTCCTGTAGATTTGCCTTATTCAACATTAGGAAGGATTAGACCCTTCCTGTCAGAGCAATCCACCCCAACTTCTTGTCCAAGCTCTTGTTCTCTCCAGACTGGACTATTGCAATGCTCTCCTGGCGGGCCTTCCTGCATGTACTATCAAGCCTCTACAACTGATCCAGAATGCAGCAGCGAGGGTTTTCTTCAATGAGCCGAAAACAGCCCATGTTACTCCTCTCCTCATCAGGTTACACTGGCTACCAGTAGCCGCTCGCATCAAATTCAAGGTACTGATGCTTGCCTACAAAACGACCACTGGCACGGCGCCAACTTACCTAAACTCACTAGTTCAATCTTATGCACCCTCCAGAAGTTTGCGCTCTGCAAGTGAACGACGCCTTGTGTTGCCACCCCAAAGAGGTTCAAAATCACTCTCACGGACTTTTTCCGACTGCTCCCGGCTTGTGGAATGACCTCCCGATCTCAATTCGAACAGCTGAGTCTTTACTCATTTCAAAAAACATCTAAAGACTCATCTTTTTCGCCTGCACTTAACCAACTAATACTAGTACTTACCTTTTTTCTTTTCTATCATATTCCCCCCCAAAAAAAAAAAACTCTGGCTACGTGTTCTGTACTAGACTAACTGAGACTTGTCATAGCACTTGTATACCGTTGTTGTTCTAGTTGATCTGATTGTTTCTACTGTTCTCATTTGTAAGTCGCTTTGGATAAAAGCGTCTGCTAAATGATTAAATGTAAATGTAAATGTGTTCCCTGGGAATTGAACCCACGACCTTTTGCAGTGTTAACATTCCACTACCACTGAGCCACAGGAGCACTTAAGCAACAAAGTTGCTTATTAGCATGCATATTACTAGCATATTGGCTGGAATTCACCCACTGAACCATAAGAAAAATTAACTAATCCTGAATCTGAATAACTTCCTTCATAAGAGCTACTGTATATTGCTTCTGTTATATGAAATGTCATGCCAGTGGTCTATTGATAGATTGCTCTGTCCATTTTTAATGCTGATGATATCCACCTTATTTTGCAATGTGGAAGCAAGCTATTTTTTGTAAATGCGCAAGACTTCTGATTCATTAGGTAAATAAGTAACTACCGTAGGAGAATAGCAAAGTGCTGTAAATAGTAAAACTATTTGAGCTGCAAACCAGTTTGATTATGTTTATGATAATAAATTAATATGATAACATATACTACTGTAGTTTGCAATATAAATAAATATAACAGTATAAATAACATGATAACAAATACTAGTTTGCCATATAAATCAGTATAACAGACTATTTTTGTACAGGTACAATAACTGGAAGCAAATGACACCGGAAGCCTTGCACATGTTACAAATTAACCAGGACTGACTGCAAACATGCTGCAAAAGTGACCAAAGTGCCCCCAAAGTGTTAAAAGTAATAAAGCAACCTTGCTTGAAAATCCATCTTAAGCTTTTAGATGTGTTTTGGAACATGGTAGATGGTTTGTTCTTGGTTCAAACCCATCATTAGCTAATGGTATACCATCTTGAAAGAGCAACAAACTGGCTACCAGCTGGTCACACTAGCTTAAACTGGTTAAGCTGGTTTTGGAACATAATGGATGGTTGAACAGCCAATGACACGCTAGAAACCATCTATTATGTTTCAAAACACAGCTGTCAGCTGAAGCTTTATTTTCTAGCAGAGAAAATATCCCTGTACTGATTAATCGTGTCTGTAGCAACTATATTTCATATTTGTTTTTATAACAGCTGTAATTGAGATAGTGGTATAAGGCAAAATCCAGTGAACAAATATCGCCCTTTAAAAACGCTTCCTTAAAGTTTGCTAACTTTATTAATGAATATACAAAAAATAACTACAGCATTTTGTTAAAATCATGTTCGCTTCACATTCATGAAGACTAAACTATTTCTTTAATTCTGCAGTAAATGCTGTGATACTGTCATACTCAAAAAAATAGCTTGTTGGTCTAACTTAATAAAATGATGACGCATATTTTCATGCATTTAAACTGATTTATTTGAACTTTAAGTTAAATGTACTGATGAGTAAAATTCATGCTAATTTAATGAGATCACAACCAATTTCATTTGACATATTCTGTGAATGTTCCCTGAATATAATTCACTCTTGTTGATCAAACCAGTGTTGTTGCTGTTCAGACTGGTGCCTTCGTGCAGAGTTGCATTTTTATGAAAATGGAAAGGCCTGTTAGAGTTTAAGTTTTTAATGTTTAGTTATTTTGAACATTTAAAAGAGTTCAAACAACATAAAATGCTGTTTTTTGTTTGTTTGTTTGTTTGTTTGTTTTTTTTGGTTATCATTGTGGTGAAGAGTGGAGCTTGTGCTTAGATTGTCAATAACTGTCATACATGCACGTAAATGTTCTAGGATCATTTGATTGTGAAGAGTAGAAATGCTAACAATATAGACTGTGTAAATCACATGCTGGCCCTCAAACTCATTTCTTTTATTTATTTTTATTAGAATGTAACAGCCAACATAACACTTGTTCACATGCTAAGTACAATAAATGACAACTGAATAAAAAACTAAAGATTTACGTTGGTTTAGCTTATTTTATTTTAGTAAACTGAGCAAACAACTAAAATTTTTTATTTTATTTTTATTTTTTTTTTGAGTGTAGCGTGTGGGCCTCTCAAATCAGCTTGAGTTACTGAGAGCCCAAAGGAATGCAACCGGCCTGAAATTGAACATCCCTGGCTAATATGACAGACTTACACATTAAAACAAATGTGACAGTTTTGCATTTAATAGAATCTCATTTAATTTGCATTACAAAACAAATCCAGAATAATTCATTTACATTTTAATTTAAGCGTCTGTCCTTTGAGAAAACGCAAGATAGATAGCGACAAATGAAACATTCATTTGGAATTAAAACGATCTATGGATCATCTCCTGTGAGAGGATTTGTAATTAAACCTTTTTTGAGCTTGCTAGACAAACATCACTGCTCAGTACAAGAATGTTCCTATCTCATGAAATTAGTGTAGACAATAGACAGGGCTGTCACACCAAGAACAATGCTCACAGCCCGTCTCTCACCTCAGATGAACCATGTGGCAACTGATCTAAATTGTAATTTGTGGAGACGTGCCAACCTGAAAAAGAAAGACAAATGACCAAACTAACAAACAAATGAGATGGACTAGTCCATAGGGAAGATGTCAGCCAAATTGATTCCAGCGAACTGCAAACACTTCCCAAGGGTTAACAGATGGTGGTCAGTGCTTACAATGCCAAGCAGAGCTCCACTGAATGCTTTGTTGTGTGGGATGGGGAAGGCAAAATTGGATTTGAGAGTTCTGAGAGAATGTGGTGATAATTATAAGGAATCAAGAGCCAAACCTAGAGTTTCTTGTGTATTTGGTAAAAAGGAAGAACAAATTAAGTATTGCTCTGTAAAATAGAATCATTAGTACTGTTTGCTAAAGCAAGCTTCACTGTATTGCTCAGGGATTTGAACAAACCCCTAACACTAAGGGGGATTTACTAAGAATAAAATATTTTTGCAATGTGGCAACAACCAGTAACACTAGTAACCATCATACTGGCAGTGGAAATTACACAGACAAGAAGCTGAGTTCCAGTGTATGCATTCTTTCTTGCTTGATTCAGAAGATTGACACAACCCAGGATAACGAGACATCTAAAAGTTTTTATTTATTTATTTAAACTAACTAACTAACAAAATAGTTTGACCATAACTTATGGCAAAATTGTATCCATGGAGACTTCCATGCATTATTCCATGGGGTTCCAAAACTAATGAAGTTTTGTGTCACCAGTTTCTGTATAGTGCGGCCACCTGGTTATTGCTCTGTTGCAGGATAGCAGTTGTGATTTTATGGGACACTTGGGACAGAGATTAATGCAGTACTATTAGACTTTGTAAGTATTGTTTCACATTAGTTAGAAAGCCTACTGTAGCATTGGATGATAACATGCTTCAAATCACTAGTAATGTTTGTTAATTGTGACCGGTTCTGTTACTGGCACAAAATTTACCTAGGTTTGAGTAATACAATGTAATTTACCCCATAGGACATATGAGTATATGAATATATACCTACCTTTTTAACCTTTCTAAAGCCTGAACTTTTGGACTCCACCGACTTTCATAATATGGACGAAAAGCTTCTTCAAGATACTTTATTTATTTATTTTTAAATGACAAGGGTTAGTAAATGATGACAGAATTTAACATTGTTGGATGAACACTTTCTTTAAAGAGTTACTTAAGTTCTTTAAAAAGATATGCTAAGACTAAGAATTTTTAAAAAATAGGTGCACAAAATCTCTGGATAACACAACGGCAAACTGCATTGGAAGCACTGGAAGAATTAGAATAGTTTCAGCCATCTTTTAGTCTGTTGATTCCAAGAGTGCCTGATAAATAATTCAGATCGAATCATGTTCCATTTATGCCGTTGCCACCACTGGAATTAATATTAGGGGCCACAGGAGTGCGATTTCCCAGAGTTATGCACATGAATGTTAAATACAATACCTTTTTGGAAATGATGCATCTTTGAATCCTCTATGTGTGGAGCACAAATGCACCACATGGGATTATGGGTGATTGCAGCAGGCAGGACTCACAATTCAGATGTTTGCAGATGGCTAAAGCTGTGAGCCAAGTAACTTTTGCAATGAACTTTGGAAAAGTAAAATCACCCATGCTTATTTGTATCCTCAAGCAAACTTTACTTTAGACGTTATTACCAAAAGCCATTATCACAATCTATTTATGCAGGACAGATGGTGTAGAGAGAATTATTCAGGCTATATCTGAGGTGAACAGTGTTATGGGGCATTCATAGAGGGATAAATTCATTGGAGGTCACTGAATCACTGTGCTGTTGGTTTCCGGTAGGCATTACTAAATTGCAGCATTCACATGTATCAGATGGTAAATCACTGTCTGGACTCCCATTTGAAATTGCTGCTTATTGGCATAAAGTTTTGTATTTGCATAAACTATTTCAAATTTCCACTCACTGTACTAGAAATCAACTAAACTGTTGTCAGTGTTAGTCATTTTAATGCTAATATAGTATTCACCTTTGAGTTCAAACATAAAATCATCAGACGTTACACAATAGGTTCATAAACAGCAGTCTATATGGGTGATACATGTTTGAATTTGGCAAGTGGCAAATGGCATCTTCTGTGACATTTTTTACAATGTCTTTTTAATTAGGCTGTGTTTAGATTATGTATTTATGTACTGGGGTCAGAAGTCCATTTTTTGAATACAGAGTAACCACAGGTGTCATCACATTAACTCACTAACCTTTCACAAACACAAATTGTCACAATCCTTTTTGCCATTTTGAGCAGTAAATATATTTAATCAAGGTCTTACTGATGGTTTTGAGGTTTTTTTTTAATTTATTTTTTTTTTTTAGCACATGGCCTCTTATATATCAAAAGATTAAGGGAATTTTGATTTCTCAGTTCATGACCCCTTTAAGACAATTATCACAGAACATAAAGACAATTGTTTTGTATTACAGGTTTTCAGACATGTTGTTATACTGTATATCTAAATAAATATGCATTAATTAGCATAAATTTGAACACTGGATAAAGATAGGTTCGAAGTTCATCAAGTTAGTTTTTTTTTGTTTGTTTGTTTTTTTTACAAATTTAAAGGTTTTTACAAAGGGCATTTTCAATATATTTTTTTATCACTCTGTAATATACAGCGGGTAAAATAAGTATTGAACACATCACCATTGTTCTCAGTAAATATATTTCTACAGGTGCCATTGACATTTAATTTTCACCAGATGTCGGTAACAACCCAAATAGTCCATACATACAAAGAAAACAATACAAATAAATTCAGAAATTAAGTTCTTAATTAGAAATTAGAAATTAAGTGCAATAAAATGGAATGACCCAGGGAAAAAGTATTGAACACACTTACTGAAATGTATTTAATACTTTGTACAAAAGCCTTTGTTGGTAATGACAGCTTCAAGATTGCCTCCTGTATGGAGAAACTAGTCATATGCATTGCTCAGGTGTGACTTTGGCCCATTCTTCCACACAAACAGTCTTAAAATCTTGAAGGTTCCATGGGCCTCTTCAATGAACTCTAATCTTTAGCTCTTTCCATAGATTTTCTATTGGATTGAAGTCAGGTGATTGGCTGGGCCATTCTAGCAGCTTTACTTTCTTTCTCTGAAAGCAAATGAGAGTTTCCTTGGCTGTGTGTTTGGGATCTCTCTCGCTGGAATGTCCACCCTCATTTCATCTTCATCATCCTGGTAGATGGCAACAGATATTTATCAAGAATGTCTCGGTACATTTTTTCATTCATGCTTCCTTTAATTATATGAATTTTGCCAGTGCTACACCATGATGTTTTGGGGTGATGTGCAGTGCCATTTTACCTCCAAACATGGTGTGTATTATAGCATCCAAAGAGTACAATTTGGCACAGGCTTGTCTAAATGTTGTGCAGCAAACTTTAAATGAGCTTCAACATGCTTTTTCTTCAGCAATAGAGCCTTGTTCGGTTAGCGTGCATACAGGCCATGGTGGTTGAGTGCATTACTTACTCACGGTACTTATTATTTTCTTTAAAACAATTGTACATGCTATTTCCAGATCTTTCCGAAGCTCTTCACAAGTGATCCTTGGCTCTTGGACAACTCTTCTGATAATTCTTTTCACTCCTCTGTCAGAAATCTTGCAAGGAGCACCTGGTCATGGCCAGTTTATGGTGAAATTATGTTCTTTCCACTTCCGAATTATGGCCCCAACAGTGCTCACTGGAACATAAGAAATATAGAAATCATTCTGTAACCAATGCCAGTCAGTATGTTTTGCAACGATAAGTTTGCAAAGGTCTTGCGAAAGCTCTTTGCTTTAACCCATCATGAAATGTTTCTTGTGTGACACGTTGGTCATGAGACACCTCTTTATAGGCAATCAGGACTGAACCAAATAATATCAACTTCCACTGACAAGTATTTTAGGAATAAATTGTAACAGTTATAAATAATACATTAAGAAGGCAAATGATATGTGAAGAAACTTCTCTGTAAAATCTAAATAACATTTAAAAATGGCATAGGAAAAACACATAGAAATACACTACAATACACTTTACAATAGTAAATTTCAGTGGAAGGGCTGATATTGGATTTTAAAACAGAAAATTCTTGTGTATGTAAGTACTACTGATGTGGAGTTCCCTATCTGTCGGTCACTACGAGTTATGTTGTGACTCAACATTATGGGGTCTTACTTGGGAGCCCAAATCCTCTCTGATTAAGAGAAATCGCCAATGAAATTTGGCTAGTAGATTTTGCATGCTGAGCCACTCTCCGTGCACAAGGGTATAAATAGGCGACAGGTGCATCCACTCATTAGATTTATGCTTCGGAGCCAAGTGAATGAACACTGTTCGAGATTCACCAGGCGAATTCTCTCTGCTGCTGGAAGAATAGGCTGTTCTGGGTAGCGTTATAGCACAATCAGCGGCATCCCTGATAATTCAGCAGTTCCCCTGGGTGCTTCATCTAAAATAGCAGTTTCTGATCTTGGACGGTTCGCGTCTTTTTAAAAACGCCGTTCCGTAAGTGCCCTCTTGGTTGTGGTTTCTCCCCAGTGATTCTGCTGTGCCATCTGATGACATGCCCAGCGTTTCTTTCGGCACACCGATAGAGGACCATATATTGATAGCAGCATCGGGGGATGGGCTATCATCATGGGACCCAGAATTGATGGCCATGCTTTCCCAGACTGGAACACCTCCCAGTCCCGAGCCCTCGCGGCAGGTTGATTGGTTCCTCGGCATGGGCCGTGGCTCACAACCATTGCCCTATTTCCTTTCATCCCAGAGGTGCATGAGGAGCTGTTGAAGTCATGGACAGCCCCTTTTTCATCCGGAAGCCGATCATCTGCCTTCTCCATCCTCACTACCCTCATTGGCGGGGCACTAGGGGGTACGTTTACATTCCCCAGGTGGAGAGTGCAGTTGCAGTGCACCTGTGACTGCAAAATGCCGCCACTTGGAGGAATCTTCCTTATCTCCTGTACAAAGCCTGTAAGCTGATGGCAGCTCTCACCGCCAAAGCTTGCAGTCCTGCGAGCCAAGCTGCCTCTGCCCTGCATGCCATGGCAAAGTGCACTTTCTGGACGCTCCCATCTCCCAGGCTGGGTTATGCAGCGACCCTGTCGAGGATTCCACCAGCAGTTCTCTAAAGTACAAAGGTAGACTGATGGCTGCCCTGGCGTGATCCCCCACCTGCCACGCCTCAGCCTGCCCGTCACCGAGTGCGCCCTCATGCGATTGCTCCGCCCCGTGCTGAGACCATGGAACAGCGCCACTCTTTCCCCCGGAGGAGGGCCGGGTGGAGAATCTTTGCTGTGTTCTGTTCCACAGGCCAAGGGCCAGCGATAACCACATTCTTCCGCCCCGTGCTGAGACCATGGAACAGCGCCATCGTGGGCTGATGAGTGACAATGCCTCCTCACTTCCCACGATGCCAAGTTCTCAATGGACGATGCCAAGTTCGGGGATGCGGTGACTCAGGGAGTCCTGCCATGACGGGCCGGAACGGAAGTGTTTCTGGGCCATCTGTCACAACTTCCCACTGCTGCACCACTGTGGGTATATTGATTGTCCCTTTGGTGCTACTCACACAGAGTTTGGGAGGTGGCTCACGCTGCTCAACCCATCCTGCTTGCTCATTTGGATAATCTGACTCGACTATGTGATTCAGTGCACCAGGCAACCCCCCAGGTCCTCAAGACTTTGGTGGCAGTCCGAGATGCCCCTGTCCTGTGAGAGGAGATTGCTGTCCTATTTGCAAAGGATGCAATCGAGCCTGTCCCTCCAGCTGAGATGGTGTCGGGGTTTACAGCCCTTACTTCATCATGCCCAACAAAGACAGTAGCCCAGTCCTGGAATTGTAAGTCTTGAATCGGGCCCTTCACAATCTTCCGTTCAAGATGTTCACACAGAAGTGCATCATCAGATGCATTCAGCCCCAGTACTGGTTTGCAATGGTCAACCTAAACGACGTTGACTTTCATGTCTCAATTTTTCCTTGACACAGGCCGTTCCTATGGTTTGCATTTGAGGGTCACGCATTGCTGTCAGGGTCCTCCCCTTCGGCTTTCCCTGACACCCCGAGCATGCCCAGTCCATGCTGAACTGCCTGAGATCTTTCAGACGCAGGATGGTGGTACCACTGAAACATTTTCAGAGGCTCCTGGGGGATATGGCATCCACAGCTGCAGTCACACCTCTATCGCAGCACATAATGATGCAGTGGACTGCCGGTCCATGGGAAAGCACAGTGTCATCATCAGGTTCCTGAGGGGTGCCAGAAGGTTAATTCCTCCTTGGCCACCCCTGGTGCCCTCCTGGGATCTCTCTGCCATCCTGGCTGTCTAACAGAGGGATCCCTTTGAGCTGCTAGACTCAGTTAAGTTTAATTCTTGTCTGCTTTGACAGCGCTCCTGACCGCACTCACTTCCATCAAGAGGGTCGAGGACCTCCAAGCATTTTTGGTAAGGGAAGAGTGCCTTGTGTTCAGCCAGCCTACTCTCACATTGCCCTGAGACCACGGCCTGGACACGTGCCCAAGGTTCCCACCATGCCTTTTCGCAATCAGGTGGTGAACCTGCAAGCACTGCCCTCGGAGAAGGAAGATCCAGCCTTGGCATTGCTGTGTCCCATAAGAGCGCTGCACATATACATGGACCACATCCAGAGCTTTAGAAGCTCTGAGCAGCTCTGTGTATGCTACGGAGGTCAGCAGAAAAGGAAGGCTGCCTCCAAGCAGAGATTGGCCCATGGGATAGTGGGTGCCATCGCCTTGGCTAACCAATCCCGAGGCAAGCACCTCTCTGGCAGACATCTGTAGAGCTGCGGGCTGGGCGACTCTGAACACCTTTGCGGGAGTTCACAGTCTCTGTGTTGAGCCACTCTCTTCCTGTGTGTTGGATAACAGGTAAGTGGCGGAAAGAGCTGGCCAGTCTCACGCTTGCTGCACCATTCCCCTTCACCCAGGGATGCAAGCACCTGTTTCCTCCTCCAGTATAGTTCCCTGGACAGCGGACCCTGGTGGAGTATTCTCCAACATCCCCAGCAGTCAGACTGGGCAGAGCATTCTGACACCAGGCCCAGTATTGGTGTTGGCTTGCTCAGGTCTCTGGTCAGCCCCTGTGCTGGGCTAGGTGTCCATATGGCTTGATTCCCTTTGGGCGATCCCATATGTGTATTCTTCCACAGTAAGGTTTCCCTCTCGGTGAACCCATGTCTTCCCTTTGACAGACTATTCTGTCAGGCTTCTGCTGGCAGTCGTTCAATCCCTACTCTCAGGTAGGACCTGCCTCAGAGTCCATTCCATATGTAGTACTGCCCCAGACCTGGGTCAGTCCATATCAGTGACTCCACATGATACCACACTATGGGTAGGATGTGGCCTCCGTAGTGCCCGTCTCTGGAAGGCTTGACTCCCCATTGTTACTGGCAAGCTGTAACAACAATTACAAAAGACTTGAAGCACGCTTTCATTGAAGGTTGAAATCCCTTCTGTTAAGAAATTTCTGGGGTGAAAGTAACAGCAGCTTGGATATCTCCAGCAGCGATATACTTACCTTTGGACCCTGCAGGTACCAAGGTCAGCAAATTTGCGCTGGGGTGGTGGGAAGGTTACGACCTTTGCATAGCATTTGTCTGCTTGTCAACATTTGTAATGCCATATGGTTGTGATGGAATTTAGGTTGTGGAGCTTTCCATGGACCCCATAATGTTGAGTCATGACATAACTTATAGTGAATGACAGATAGTGAACATCTTGGTTACGTACCTAACCCTCATTCCCTGATGGAGGCAACGGAGACGTTATGTCCCCATGCCACAACCTTCAACCATCGCGGGCTGCCAGGGACAAGTTCTCGGCTCCTTAGCATAAAATCTGATGAGTGGATGCACCTGTTGCCTATTTATACCTGTGTGCATGGGCAGTGGCTCAGCATGCAAAATCCACTAGCCAAATTTCATTGGCATTTTCTTTTTACCAGAGAGGATTCAGGCTCCCAATTAAGACCCCATAATGTCAAGTCACAACATAATGTCTCCATTCCCTCCATCAGGGAACGAGGGTTATGTATGTAACCGGCTCAGTGCATGAGAAAAAAAGTGCCTTTAAATATATACAGTACATTGCAATGAAAATCTACAGACACAAATAGATTGTGTTATGCTGCTATGAAACCACTTAAAATGAGTTGCTAGTAAACACTCCACAAGGCTGAGGCAAATTAATTAATCTAATTAGCATTACAGATTTTTTAAAGAATGGAAAAATCTGAAATAAATGTTGCATTCTTTTGATAAAACTGTTTTGTTGAATATAGAATTTCTTCTAAAAGCTTTAAGCTCAGATTCAAGAGGCTTGAGTTGTGCTCAGAACATTAAGTCAAGTACCTGTAGGCACAGGTTTCAATTAAACACGTCAAGTACCAAAAAATGTTTTTAAGTGTGGTCCTTTTCATTGTGCTATAGACATGTAACAGAACAGAAATGTAAACACACTTTCAGAAATGTCAGAAAATCAGACCTTCCTTTTTGTTGTTGCTGTATATGAAGTAGTATATCATTTGATAAGTCCCTACCACAAAAAAATCTCAAAGTGTATTTATTTTTCCTTACTGCTGAATTCCCTCCAGTTGTTTGATAGTTTTTGAGCAGTCGTACAAGAGATTTAATGGTGTTTAAGCAGGATACAGTCTATTGCTTTGACTGATTGGTGTAGTGCTGTGAACCCAGAAGTAACATTGTGACCTAACAGCACTATTTGTTCAGTGATTTACTGGAGAATGTAAAGGGAGTGAATTGAGTCTAAATGGCAATTATGTTTCAGCAGCGGTGGGCTGCAAACGTATGGCTTCATGTGCTGGTGTAGAAAATAACAGTGACATACACTATATGCCTGCCCAGGGATTTCTCTAGCGCTTGACATTGGAAAACTGGCAAGCCTAATGCATCCCAAGGGACATATTACAGATGTCAAGTTCTGTTTTTTGCTAAGCTAGTGCTTTCATAGAGCACATATTTTAGAAAGGTCTACAAGAGACCTATAACAACATATATCAGAAGAAATAAAATACATTAGTTCTTTAAAAACCTATTATATTCTGTGAGAGACTGGGGCTAGTTGTTATTGGACAGAGCATATTCCAGATAATGCAGAATTTTTATTTATTAATTTTTGGCTTATCAATAAAGAGCACATGTATAAAACTTGATCTTCTGGATATAGTAATAAAATCCAGAATGCTGTAATGCTGCTTACACTAATAACAATATAGTAAAACAAAAAGAACCACAAAAAAGACTAATTTTATTCACTGAAGGTTATATATTTTTTAAATTAAATTTATGCATTTACCAGACGCTTTTATCCAAAGCGACTTACAGTGCATTCAGGCTATCAATTTTTACCTATCATGTGTATCCGGGGATCGAAACCCCAACCTTGCGCTTGTTAACGCAATGCTCTACCACTTGAGCTACAGAAACGCTATTATATACAATATATAAAATTATATAAAATTTATATACATATATACTTAATACTGTGTACATAGGTTGGTATTTAAGTTTATATTAAGCAAACAAAAACAGAAAAGAAATACAGTCTCAATTCTGTTTTATAAACCATCTGAACATTAAAACAAATTACAGTCCTGCTTCTCAACCAAAATCCAAGAGCATTATTAACGTATATCAGATTAATGTATATTTTACACTCATATTCGATTTTACTGCAAGCCCTTGGGGAGGAGGAGGGAATCCCATCTATGCTTGTTATCTTCAGTTCTTATTTTATTCTAGATGTGTAAATGTATTTTTGTGCAATTTTTATGTAAGATCTGCTGTAGTCTTTTCTCTCGTTCATATTGTTTGAGCATCAGGTGCAGCCTTACTCAATGTCAAACAGGAAACACACTTTGAAGATTATTTAATTACACCAGTGCAACACAAAATTAAAGGTTTTGTTTACTTCTTGTCAGTGATAGATATGTTTTGATCATTTTCATATTATTATTTGGTTCTTTAAAGCATACATGAATTTGCCAGACAAATGAAATTTACACTTCCATAAAGCCAACAGCCATAATAAGAGACTGGAGCAATTCTGCACACAACATAAGAAATCATTGAACAAATTATTATTTCAGGTAAACAAAGATTGTATACATGTTGAGCTGTGAAGCAAAGCTAATGACTAATGATGCTGATTTATGAGAGAGCAATATATCCATGAAAAATATTGGAATGAATGGATAAGGTGTGCAGCACTCACTTCAGCGCAGATGAAACATTCAAAATATGAAAGAATTCTCTTTCATTTTGCACATGGACCACACACAGGAAAACCTCTTCAGTTGCTCAAATGTAGACTGTGAATTGATTTCTCTGCTCTTTCGTGCACTTTGTAGTTGTTTGTTTGAGAAGGTGGTATTCCATCAAAGGAGAGAGTGATTTCCTTTCGTCATCTTCAAATTCAGCAAGTGCAGTGCAGCTTTCTTCAGGAACTACATGTTAATACATGGATGTTGTCTTTGGATCTATATTCTCTGATGTTGTGTCAGCTCTGAAGTTATACCTTGTTCTGCCGATATAATGTTCTATAATATGGCAAAATTTGACACTAGAAAACCACATAAAAGCCAAAAAAGTATGCAGTGTTATTTTTATTTTTGTGTATTTTGATCAATAAAAATATTCTTATCACTTATCCTGTGTATAGAATTAGTGTCGATGGAAATAATATTTTATTTCATTTTCACTGCAGTGGATGGGGTGTGATCACTAGTAACAGTAGTCCTTTTTCATCTTTATTTGCAACTGTAAAGTTTACAATCACAGACTTACAGCACCCCTGTATATACTTAAAAATGCACTAAAACTCTGAGCCTCAGTGGACTGAAGCCCTGAGAATGTTTCCATGGATAAGATATGGAAGACAAAAACATTTAATCACATTTGATAAAATATTGAGATCACTGTTGATGAAAAAGGAAAGTGCAGAGTATTTCATCACCTTGATGAAAAAAAAAAACAGCCTAAAGTGTTTTGCTGGTTTTAGTTGACAACCAAGCTGTATTCAACCGGTCAAGCTGGCCTGATGCAATGGTAAGGGGTTTTGGGAACTTGTTGTGCTGTGGGACCAACTAAGACTAACAAACCACCCTGAGGAGACTGTTTTAACAATGGATTATATATGAATCAGTGTTTCAGTCTTTGAATCGCTGTGTATGTAGCCATGCCATTACGGTGGCCTGATAATAATAAATATTTGACAGAAAAGTGGACTGGATTTTTCAGATGTTCTGCTTTCCTTACAGTCAGTCTGGGACATTGATCCTTTCTTCCCAAAGACACACAGTCATTAGAAGGATTAGTCCACTTGGAAAGAGAGGATTTCCAGTTGAAATTAATCCAAACATGCGGAGGGATTTTCTTTTGAATGGTCTGTAAATGAAAGCTAAACTAGATTGAGGTGCTGTGACCCCAGCAGGCTCCAGGCAAGGCACACTGACCTCTCCAATCAAACCTGAAACTCCCTGTGGCGCAGTAGAGAGAGGGTTCACCTTACACCTGGGACCCAATTTAAGCTTGCAGGTCAGTGACTTCATGGTTGAGGGAATGTGAGGATTCATTACGTGAGCTGAAAGACTCACACCCCACTGTTCTCCAGAGTGTTAGTGCTTTCTCTAAACTGAGAGACGCAAAAACCTTGCACTCCTGTTGGCTTAAAGTCACCTTTATTTATATAGTGCTTTTAAGAATAAAGATTGTGTCAAAGCACTTTACAGTATAAAATAGGAAAATAGTGTGTCAAAAAAAATTACAATAGTAAAGACTAAATTTTCAGTTAAAGGCAGTTCATCTATGAATTCAGTGATGTCATCATCCAGCTCAGTAAAGTTTAAATAGTATCCAAGTCGACGATATTGTTGGATATTAAGTGTCCTATAAAGTAACTGTAGAAAGCAGTGGCCTGTGACTTTTTTCAGAAATACTTTTGAATTGCCTTTGAAAAAATTTAAGTAATCAGCACATGACTTAAGAAGACTTGGAATATAGCCACAAGTGGTATGGACTACTTTTAAGATGTGATTACTAAAAGTTCTCCTTATGTGTTCCACACAAATAAAAAGCATACAATTTCAGAACACCATGAGAAACAGCATTGTTTAACTATTTCTTTAACACACTTGTATCAATCTGTTTGCAATATACTTTTAATGAAGCAATATAATCATTCAAAAATGAACATAACTGCGTTTATACTGTGGCATCAGTTCGATACAACAATATTTTTTATGTATTTATTTAATCATTCAAAAATGAACATAACTGCGTTTTTATTGTGGAATCAGTTATTTTTTTAGGTGCTGTAATTTGGTGCAACGAACCAACCCCAGCCACGTCTGTCAATTTAAGTGACCACCCTAAGAGGTTACTAAAATATGTATAGACAAATTTTAAATTAGATACCAGTAGAATGCTGTTGAATTATAGATAACCCCTGTGGATTTTCACATTGTACAGAAAACCACTTTTCTGTATAGTGCTCACTGCCAAGTTATCAAGTCAGTACAAGAGGATAAGAATATATGATTAAATATTCTGCTGCATCATTTCTCCATATATGCAGCCATCAAGTCAACAGAAAAACACTGCAGATGGTGCTGTTATGGTGTTGTAGATATGTAAGGAGAAAATATACATTGTTCCTTGTCATGTATTTTAGATTCAGAGACAGTTTATTTTGCAATGCAAACACAGAGGACATTTTTATTGCTCAGAGGCTGCATATCCCAGAACAGTTAAAGGTAAAGGCCATCCAAATTTGTAAATTCTGTTATAGGAATTTCTTTATTCTGTGTAACACAGATTTTTTATTTTATTTATTTATGTATTTATTTATTTATTTATTTTGGAGGGTTGGGGTATCACAATGAAAGTCAGTGGGTTCCAGTGTTTTTTTTTTTTTTTTTTTTTTTTTCGGGCCCCACTTTCATTACATGGACAAAAGCAATAAAAACCTGGGTGCGTAAATATTAACATATTTTCATTTTTGGGTGAACTTATCCCTTTAATGGAGTTCTGAACTCCATTCTCAACATCACTCAGTATAAATCTTTGGTTTTTAAATGAGTTTCAAACTTACATAATCATTGCATAAAGTAATTTAATTGTGTTCAAGAAATATGCTGGGTGTGCTGCAGTAGAGAAAAGATGGATGGGTAATGTACTTCATGTTTCTTTTGCAGTGACAATTTCAAATTATGTTTGTTTATTGTCATAACAATGACACTGTTCAGTTGACATCTCTATAGTGCTCATAATGGGATGGATTTGAAGGACTATCAGCAGCAAACACAGATAAGTGTGTGATATGAGCTTTAGAGGTTTGGTATGCATGTAAAAATATTTTAGTATGTCTTTGGTGCTATACAGTAAGTGTCATACATTTATATATTTATATTCTTACATTTTATATTATATATAAATATATTTGTTATGTAAGTGTCATACATTTATATATTTATATTCTTACATTTTATATTATATATAAATATATTTAATATATAAACATATTTTTTTCTTAAATATATACATGCATGAGTTTGTATTTATATATACATAATAAATATACACAGTATACAATGTCATGTAAACAAAAACTTTTATTTTGGATGCGATTAATCATTTGACAGCACTAATATATATATAAAATGTCTGTTGTGTAGTATTGCACACTCACACAAGGAAGAATAAAAATGATATATTCTATATACAGGAAGCCAATGGTGACATTACAAAGCTTGGGGATAGCTCTATGAAGTCAGACACACAGGAGAGATGCACATGCAGGCGAGGAAATGTGGTGTAGAATTCCAAATCAAGCCACAGGACAAAAGTTACAAACTCCAGTTCACAAGTACAGAGGAGATGATATTCTGGAACAAAAGTGTTGCCTATGGCTGATCTGAAACTCCCTTCAAAATATCATGTTCAAAATCCATGCAGGTTTTAAAATAGCCAAAATGAAAGCTTAACCTCACTTCCTTCTAAAAATGTTATGGTGATGTACGGTAAAGATGTTAAAGAGGGCAAGCCGCTCTTAAAAGCCCACAAACTAGATTATATGAAGCAGAAATCCATCTCTAACAGATCCTCCTCATATTCCTGCAGTCTACAGAAGCTTCAGGTCGAGTGTTGGGTTACGGTGGCACTGTAGCTTTGCTTTTAGCTGTAGTTGAGGTTTTAAATCCAATTGGATGTATATTTAGGGAAGCTGAACACTAACACTAATTGTGTAAGGGGAAATTGGGTTCGCTGTAAGCTTTATTTAGCTCACACAAGACTAGAATGACTATAGGACTGCTGGCATAATGTTTAATACAATTAAAGGGTAAAACTCTTTCTATTTCATCACATTTGAAATAGATATACTGAGCCTGTGAAAGTAGTTTTTATCATTTGTATTTACAGTCAACATGAAACCATTCACAACCCATTTCACTTTCATAATGATATTTTGGAGTGAACAACAAAAAAACAACAAAAATGTAAGACAGGATGGCTAAGAAAAGAATATAAGAAGATAAGAATAATGATTATTTTAAGGGTGCTTTCACACTAGCACTTTTGGTGCGCACCCGGGTTCGATTGACGTTAGAGTTCGGCTCGTTTGGATGATGTGAACGCTGTCTTCCGAACTCAGGTGCACACCCGCGAACCGTATCTGAGTCCGCTTAGGGTGCTTTCACACTTGGTTCGCTTGCCTGGTCCGAACCCGAGTTCGATTGCTCCCCCCTCCCCCTGCCCCCGCTGGACTGTGTTCATTTTATTATATTTGAGTCCGAACCGCGGTTCGCTTGCATCATCAAGCCAGCAGCTGTTTACCCCGTTGCTTAGTAATGACGGTGCAGGAGAAGGCGGCAAATGCATAACATTACTCTCTGCACTCTTATGTATTTACGGTTTTGAACCGTTCGTTTTGTTTACAAAGCTTTGGTTCAAAAACGAAAATACATAAGAGTGCTGAGAGTAATGTTATGCATTTGCCTTCTCCTGCGCCGTCGTTACTAAGCAACAGGGTAAACAGCTGCTGGCTTGATGATGCAAGCGAACCGCGGTTCGGACTCAAATATTATAAAATGAACACAATCCAGCGGGGGCAGGGGGAGGGGGGAGCAATCGAACTCGGGTTCGGACCAGGCAAGTGAACCAAGTGTGAAAGCACCCTAACTGAATAAAATCAGCTATATGCTCTTAGACAAAGCTTTATTCAAATGTGTTTGTGAGATTACTACTGATACTACTACTTATTAGTGATGTCATTGCACGATTTATTTAAATAAACTGGTAAAAAAAAAAAAAAAAAAAAAAAAAAAAAGACTGCTTCATTGAAATAAACTGTCCAAAAGAGCCAGTTCGGAAAAGAAAAAAGAAACAAACAAAAAAACGACTTCTCAAAACCTTGTCTATGTAATTTGTAGAATTTAAATTCTGGTGGAGCCAGAGGAGTGTCAAGGGTGACATCTAACTGGCCACTCAAAAATTTCATTTCCTGCTGCCAGTTTGATGCTGATAGACATCTCATTTTACCTCTTGTTACAATTAGCATTTATTTTGATGTTTGGCAGAGTAGCGCATTTTTCAAATCGAGAACTGAGGGAGAATATTGATTTGTTGCCTACGAGATGAAATGCTGAAGAAGAGGATAGAAAGAACATACAGAAGAGAAGATAATATTTCCACAGCTCTGTCAGCTCTTTTCACAATTAGGGGAGAAAAAAACATCATTTGAAATTTTTGCACACACACAAAACACTGCAATTAGACATAGCAGGAGGAGCAGGGTAGTGAACGTACCTGTTGTTGCATTATCCTGGAGAAAATTGAGGAGATTCCTACTCTCTTAAGCTGTTTTGAGAAGAATACCTGAAAAGTGGTTAAAATATAACACTGAGATCACATCACACAGCTGCTTTTTTATGCAGTATTCTTGACTTCCAGCATAATAAACCACAACAGCATTCATGTTAAACACGCATTTCAGTCCATATGCCTTGCTGATAATTTCCTATGTACTTCAAATGAACAGAAGAACAAGAAATTTTAGCAAAAACAGTTTCAGGTGCCACTTGATGCTTATGAAACTCGGCGGTGATTGGCTAAATTGCAGTTCAGTCATTCCAAAGTAATCATGCAAAGAGAATTTTTAATTACCCAAAATTCAATGTAGCCTTTTAATATGGATTTTGGTTGGAATCAGTACAGAATAGGGGCCAGAAAAGGTGCAGAGGACAGACTCACCATTAAAAAGGTGAGTTCTGAAGCTGTTAAGCTCCTGCCAAACAAGTGCTAATGAAAACACATAGGACACAAGCAGTTTGAAGGCATGTCCCAGCTCAGAGCCTGTCCTGTGGCAAGGACATATTCATAAGCATGTTAATGAGCATATATTTAACTGAAATGAATGACAATTAAACTGCATGAAAGTTATCATTAAAATGTCGAATATTTTGTGTACAGTCATCATACAATTTACATATACAATTATAAAACCATCTAAAGTAATAAATAATTACTTTTGGTGCTTCATCAGGACTTTGATTGTGAACAACATACACTGGGTAAAAAAAAGGCTAAACACAAGTAACTGGTAAGGAAATCATCAAGTATTAGGTTAATGCACTCCTAAAATAGCCACTGCTATCGAAGACAGAATGAGGGAAGTTTTGCCAGAATATGGAAAGTTTGATTCAGAGTGGTTCAGCAGATTTGTATGAAGTGATGAATCATGATAAAACACAAGTTGCATGGTGATGCTCCAGAGCAATGTCTTTGAAGATCAGGTGAGAAATACAATAATGAATACATCTTTACTGCAGTAAAGCATGGAGGAAGACGTGTCATGACGTGTGGAGCCTTTTCAGCTGTTTTGTTTTGTCCTGGTCAGAGTCCAGATTTCAATCCTATAAAGAATATTGGTCTTACATTAAACGCCAATTAACTGGGTAACATTTTTTAACTATTCATCAACTGTTCGAAGCCATCAGTAGTGAATGGAACAACATTGACTCTTATTTCTGTGAAAAACATCTGCAAGTTTATACACACAGCTTAAACATTTAAAGAAAACAAAGGGAAAGTCTATCACAACTTTATCTAAGTCTGTGCAGTTCTTGCTAATTTTCTGACCAGTGATTTGTGGTTAAAATTGTGAAATGTGCACCATTTAAAGCTAAATATTTAGCCAGTTCTGGCTTTGACCCCCCTTTTTTCTGGGAGAGTAATATAAATTCAATAAACTAAAACAAAAAAGGGGAAGTGGGGAAGTAATATTAAGTTTTAACATATGAGGGTAAGTTTCTTTTCTTTTTTTTCTTTCCTTTTTTTATTAAGGACTTATACATTATATTGTATTATATTCAAATAATAAAGATGCATCATATGATAAAGATTGTTTTAGCAATGTTAATTATCCATTGCTGTATATGCCCAACAGAATCATGCATGCACACATGCACTGTAAGTATTTAGCGGAGGCATACGTTCATGCTCTGAAGCCATAGTTTCATTCTTGTTCACATTAGTGCAAAACGTGGAGTCAAATGCCTGTCTGTGTATATAACAAATGTTACTATTCCATGTGTGAGCAGGTTTCTTAAGTGCTGGTTTGACGTTTCAGCACTCAGTAGAATCCCCCTGCAGTGCAGTGAGATCTTGACAGCACACATGGGCTGTTTTGTGCAGAATACCTCTCTGGATCAATCCTTATGAGAGACTGAAACTACAGAAGTAAACAGAATCTGTTCACTAGAGACACTATAGAAAGCTGGAGAGAATTTGTGCATCAGCTTTCTTATGAAACAGATGTGCATTCATTAAATGTATGTTTTCATGATCCTTTTTACATTCCATGTAGTTATTGTATAAACAAATCTGTTGTCTTTTTTTTCAGTTATGGAGTCATTCAATTTCTCCTTTATCTGATATTTGGCTTGGATGATAATATCATATACTGTATGTATTTTTAAGGCTGATATTTACATTTAGTCATTTAGCAGACGCGCTTATCCAAAGCAACTTACAAATGAGGACAATGGAAGCAATCAAAATCAACAAAAGAGCAATGATATGCAAGTGCTATAACAAGTCTCAGTTAGCTTAACACACTACATGTAGCAAGTTTTTTGTTGTTGTTGTTGTTGTTTTCAATTATATAATAAATAATATTGGGTTGGGTTTTGTTTCATGTTCATGTTTTCATGGCTTTTATTTTGGAGTTTAGTCATGGTCCCTTTCTAGTCATGTGATTCTCTTGCCCTCTTGTATTCCTGCTATTGGTTCTTTGGTTCATGTGTCATGTTCTCATTGGTTGTCTTAGTCATTTGTCCTGTCTCTCATTGGTTGGTTCTTGTCATGTGTCCTGTGTTTTTTGATATAAATAGCCCTCATGTTGCCTTTGTCCTGAGTCGAGTATTGATGTAGTAAACTGCTGTCAGTAAGTCAAGTCTGTTCATGCCAACTCAAGTAGCGATGGGAGAAAAGAACCTTTTCGAAGCTTCTAATCAATTTAACCAATTGCTTCATAAAATGATTTACTGTTTATAAGCGCCCATAACACCACAGGCTAGTGATGCCTGCTGGTCAAAAGTGTATAACTGCAACAAAAACTCAGACTAAAACATGCATAAAAAGTTTTTAAAACCCCAAATGTTTTATTGAAGATACAAAACATTAAATACCATAAAAATGATAAAATACCATTAAATATGAAGTGTCTGTATAAAATATTTTATATTATTTTGCAGGGCTTGTGTTTTTTTTATTTTTTATGAAGAGCTTGTATATATAGTCCAGAAAGACACTATTAACTACTTTTAATTACTTCTCATCCTTTTGAGTACACAAATGTCTTATTAAAAATGTTAACAAATTAATGAAACTGATCCGAGATCAGGTAAAAACCATATACACTGTTTCAATGATTCGCCACTGGGAGGCGATCTCAATGAACTTGCATGATTTACTGGTTTACAGAGATTGCCGTAAAGAATGCTGTGATGACATAATTTTGTTTTGAAACAAATGATTCGCAAAAGTTTTAAAGCTTCACGAAGCAGTGATTTGAAAGCGGCCATTACTAAAGTCAAGTCGGTTCAAGTCTGTTCATACCAAGTCAATTCTTTGTTTTGTATTTATTTGGATTTTGGATTCTGCTCTGTCTTAATAAAGCTGCACTTGTGTTCTTCAACTCACCTTCAGTGGACTAATTGTTAGAATACTCGACCACCACAATGAACCCAACAATTGCCCTTCTGCGTCTTCGCCAAGGAAACCGGCACATTGAGGATTATATGTCAGACTTTTGTAAGTTGTTAGACTTTTATACTTACAACATGCTTTAACCTCCTACACTCATCCCTAATTATGTTTAAGATGTAGATGAGTTTGCTTCTTCATCAGAACAAGTTTGGAGAAATTTAGTATTACATCACTTGCTCAGCAATGGATCATCTGCAGTAGGGTTGTCACAATATTAGATTTTTCATTTCACGGTTATTGTGGCCATAACAATTCACGATATCGATATATCGTGATATATCTAGAAATCTTGGGGGGAAAAAGATATCAGTCAAATAATTTTTTACTTTGTTTATTGAGTTTTTCTTTTTTACCCAACGAACATATGAATACTGACAAATACAGGGCACAATACTCTGGCTTTCTCCATCTTCTTTGAAGCTCCTATGAAATAACAAGAGAGAAAATACTGTCAAGTTCAACATAAATATTAATGGTAACACTTTACAGTAAGATGTAATTTGTTAACATTAATGTATTAACTAACAATTGAACAATGAACAATACATTTATTACACAATTTATTAATATTTGTTAATGTTAATAAAAATAGTCATTCATTGTTCATGTTTACAGTGCATTAATGTTTACAAACACAACTTGTGATTTTAATAATGCATAAGAAAATGCTGCAATTAACATGAACTAAGATTAATAAATACTGTGGAAATATTGTTCATTATTATTTGTTATCTATATATGTTAACTAATGTAATTAACTAATGTTAACTAATGAACCTTTTTGAAGAATGACCGCAGATGAGGCATTAAGTGCATGGCACTGCGACCAACTTAACATTTTACAGAGTTTAATGTAGCAATGTGGTCCCTCAGTTTTTCAAGATCAGTTTTAATCGTGTAACTGTTAATAGATTTGAACAAAGAAATAAAGTGTTACTACGCACAGGCTGTATTGATTGCAAATACAAAAATAGACGAGTAAAGAAAATGTTAACAGGTTAACAGGTTAATGTAACGTTTCCCATTCTATGACTAGTAAAATAATGGCAACTTACTCTGACGAACCCGGCTCTCCTCGGAGTAGCTGCGAGCGCTGCATCTTTTTCCTGTGTGACAGTGTCAGCGTTAAGGCACAATACTGCCACCTGGGAGCTCAACCAGGTACTGGCGATGGAGTATTTACATGTGGTGTTATCATAAGAACACTGTTCATTTTAAATATTGCGGTTATCGCTAATACCGTTATTTTGTCACACACTAAATTAACACGATATCGTTAATTGTTGCTTTGAATGTCACGGTTATATCGGTAATGTTACGTCAATATCGGTATATCGCGACACCCCTAATCTGCAGTGCATGGGTGCTGTCAAAATGAGAGTTCAAACAGCTGATAAAATCCTCACAAAACCTGACATAAACCCATCATTAAGACATTTTTAACTTCAAAATTAAGTCCTTTATCCATGATATTGCTTTATCCAGTGAAAAAGTCTTCCTGTTTCAATCAGGAGAGAAATATGCAGATCAAGCACTGTTTGCTAGTAAAAATGGTCCAAAACAGTTCTTAAACAAATATGTCTGTGGATTTTGATGCGAGACGCCAACAGAGGATTGCTCATTGGAGGATGTTTTATTATGGATTATGGAGCGGTGTATTGGCCAGAGCAGTGTTTTGGCCAGTTTAAATTTAAAATGTCTTGATGGATTTGTTTCTTACAAACACACAGCTTTCACAAGACATTAATTGATCATGTAGATTAGTTGTGGATTATTGATGTCTTGTGGATAAAATATGTTTTATCAGCTGTTTGAATTTGAATTTGAACTCTGTGGGATTACAAATTTAAGAATGTGTTTAAGATCTCCTGATTCTACATCCTGACATAACATCATATGAAAAACTAAGGTGATTTACATTGTATTGGGCATTCAAGGTGAACATGATGGCATCATTTACTGAATAAATTCAGTATAGTTTCTAGTGAAGGGGTTCTGCAAATCTCTGATCTTCATATTTAGAGTTAACTACATGTGAATGTTTACATCTCTGTCTGGTATAAAAATATTTTTTTAAGTTCAGACTATTATTGCTTGTGATGCTTCTGGCCTCCTTTATACTAGTGTAAATAATTTTTAATTTCAAACATATAGACAGCTGTAACAATACTATGTGATTATTTCACTCTTCACAGTCTATTTTATGCCAATGTATTTCCATTTTATTTCATTTTTAAATTAAATAGAACTTAATGTAACGTCTTAAAAGATTATTATTATTAATTTACTACTACTGAAATCTAGCCTCTTGGCTGATTAGTGAACATTCTATTAGTAAACGTTCCTATTAGTGAACATTCTGCAATAGCTTGTAGCTTTGGCACTGACAGGGTGGACAAACTCAAGGTGATGATGTGTTGTGACACATCAGTGGACACTTCCATTCTACAGGGTGTAAAAAATACAAAAAATGAGCACAGATATACTGGCAGACCTGGTGTTGAGAGCACAGTTTGGATCCATGAATTATGGAAACAATCTTCGACATTCAGTGACACAGCCAGAGCAGCTCATGCAGGACTCTTCAAAGTCATTCACAAAAGATGACTGGAGATGACTGTAATGCTCAGGAAAACATGACCTGCTGTGAATGGCTAAAACATAGAGAGAAAGGATGATTGGTATTTAGGCTAAGAGATGTTGAAAGTGGCATGAAGGTGATGTGTCCCAGCAAACTTCTGTCTGTGGGGACTTACTGATGAGACATATCGCTGCTGTTTACTGCAAGACTCACCAGGGGACCGAATCCCCAGGCTGAGTCACCACTGTGCCCATGTCCTCATTTACACTCGCAAGTGGACGGCTACCTTTGAAACTTACTCTGACAATTTAAAGGGCTAGTTCAACCAGAAATGAAAATCTGTCCTCATTTAGACATTCTCTAGTCTGTCCAAATCCATGTATGAATTCACTTCCAACGAAGTACCATAAAATTGGTCAGTACAACTTGTGGCCAAATATAATGTAATTTGACACTTATAAAACAATAAAAAGACAACACATTTATATCACGGTACAATGTCCTCACTGATTGCACAAAACAACTAACACGTGACAATGTGTAGTCCAATTTATGATTCAAAATAGCTTTTTCTATACCAAATTTTACTTTCACAACTACCTTAAACCATAAACTACGAACTCACATTTCACAAAATTTAGTTTGATATATTGTTTGAAATTAAATTTCAGTGGGTTTTAGAGAATTCTATGAATTGCAGTTCAATCTGTAGTTCAAACAATAAGTAACATCAAAAAATGTTAAAGGGGTCATAGGATGCCCATTGGATGCAAGTTGATACAATTCTTAAGGAGTCTTAATGAAAAGTCTGTAACATAGTTTGGTTAAAATTTCTCAATGGTAGTGTAAAAAACACCTTTTTTTCCCTGTCAAAAACAGCTCTTTTCAGAGCATGTGGTTCTTCTGAGCTGCTTTCTGAGGGACTGTTTACTTTAGCCTCATTCATTGTGAAACTTGCTAATTATCACATTATCAGGAAAGGCGATATTCAAAGATTCGTAAAAAAAAAAAAAAAAAAAAAAACCTTACACTCCTTCTGTAGGTGAAGCTGGATCACAAATGATTTGTGCAAACATAGACGCATTTAGGTAGATTGAGGGGTGCATTCTCTTCAAAAACAAATGTAATCCACTGCGTTTTCAGCAGCTCAGATGTCGGGAGTAAATGACGACTGCTATGTTCATTATTACATCCAATAATAGAATACCTCAATAGCTTTGGAGTCATTCTTGTCTACATCTGCTCCGGCGGTGAAACAATGGTGGACTGATGACATCTCACTCAGGGCGGGTCTAAGGTAAGATGCCAGTCCAGTCTGTGCTGAAACGCTACTGTCAATCAAACTATTGTGGGAGGGGCCTGTTTTTGTGGCGTCACATAGACAGCCATCTGAGATCGGCTCGATTTGAGAAAGGGGTAAAGATTTCAGCAGATTAAAAAAAAACACTGGGTGGATTTTTATCATTTTAGGATGGTTGTGAACATTTCAGTTCAAACAACTTGTAAAAGTGCATGTTGCATTATATGATGCCTTTAAATAAATTTCTCAGGATGTAATCATTTGTGGGACAAAATTAATTGTGATCAGCCATTTTGCGACATTTACCAGTTGTTTCTTATACTAAAATGCTGCAATCAAAATTTTTTACTTTACACTAAAATATTGTACAGTAGAGTTTGCATGGACGCACTTTCATGTCAACAACAAAAGATTTATAAATGCATATTTACCTGTTAGCAGATCTTACAAATAATCAGTACAAGCACAACAATATTCACAGTACTCCTAAAAGACAGGAGGGAAAACAGACCTGAAGCATTACTTTTCCTGCTTGTCAAAACTTCCTGTCAAAACTGTCAAGCAATATAAACTCTTGACTCACAAGTTGTGAACCACTTAACTCTAATGATGTCATTTATAAAATTTAGTGGTCCCAATTAAACATGACTTTAAATGTCATATTTTAGATTTTCTTAATATATCAAACATTAGCATAGCATTAGTAGCAATTTCAAGCTAAATGTCAGGTAAAAGCTCAACTAATAAAAGTGGCTGAATGTATTTGTCTTAACACTTCAAAGTTGTGAAGGATAAGGCCATATGTTAAGCCAATTAACACAACATTAAATGAGGCTTGACAGCAGAAACAACAAATAGGATGTGTGATAATGAAGGGTCTGTGAGATAATTACTTCCCCTCAATTAGTCACGATCATGACCTAATTTTCGATCACAAGCACAGAAGAGCTGCGAGCACATTTCTCAATTCAATTTAACACTTGCATGCACCACAAGGGACAACCCTGCGAGATAAAATAAACTGGCAGAATTTCTGAATATATTAAGAGAGAAAGAGTTGTGAACCCATATAGGTCTAATTCATGTGTTAATCAGATAAGACACTGATGGGCTATGATGGTTGAATATCAAAGAAATATACCGTATGAGTTTGGCTGGTTTGCAATATTTAATACCAAACCTCTTTTAACATTTATTTTTAGCAAAATACCAGCACTGGAACACATGAACACATCAACCAGTTTGGTCTATGTTTGGAATAACATGTACACTGTGCACAGTATGTAATTTTTTTGTTCCAAAAGAAGTCTGCACTATGAATGCCAGAGACAAGTAAAGAAATATCAGCTCTGTTGAAACAACTTGGGGATTCAACCCGAATTTAAACAGTGTATAGGCTGTCCCCTGTTCCTAAATCACAACCACATCATAGGCTTTAGCAACCCTTATGACACACACACACACACACACACACACTCAAATATGCTCTATGGTAGATTTTGTTAAATGGAATGGCCATGCTGTTTTCTGCTATTCACCAAATCATTTGCACAGCTGTCCTTTTATTTTCTTTCCTTTTATGTCCAAAGCAATAGCAGCAACACTGAAAATGCCTAATGCCCATGTTTAGCACCAAAGCTCATGCAATTGCCGCTGAGCTGCTCCATTGTGCCATGTACTGCATGATTATCAGGTTAACTGATTCTTGGGTGTTCGAACTCACACAGACCTGTAGACCTGTCTCTAGTCTTAGGGTGCATTTAGTTGACAATGATGTACTGAAAACAGAAAAAAAATTCATTTGTGTTTTTAAAGAGTTTTGCATACAAATCACAACATTGTGAAAACAATCCCCATTCACAAGGGTCTCCGAAAACTACTTAAAGTCGGGCTCACACTATACAGGAGTTTTAGGCTGATTTATCCATGATTTTACCCTCCTAAGGATCTGAGAAAAAATCTTGTCGAGCACCTTGATCGGTTTTGATGTTCGGCGCGGATTATCTGGTAATGTGAGGTGTTTACAGATCCAATCTTGCACCTCCAGATCTGGTCACACACAAAATGGGGCCGCCCCGATCATATCAAACATGTTTGGTATTTAGAATTTTAAATCGGGATGATGATATAATCAGATGCTATAATGATATAATTTCAGTTCTGTTGCTTTATATGAAAATAAATATGAACAGCACACTCAAAGTGCTTACTATTTAATTCCATATGGAAGGCATATTTATCATCCATTTTTAATACAAACATGTATTTTAAATGCAATTTCAGCTTTGTCATGTTATATTTGTCATGCAGTGTATGGGGGTAATGAGTGGAGATTAACCTCTTCCAACCAGCAATCGGATGGTTGGATAAATTTCTGACATGTCAGAAATATTTGACACCCCCTTCGCCCTATCGCACTTACTCAGTAATTGCACTTAACTGACTTTTTTTTTCCCCCTCACTGCTCCTGCATGAAAACAGAAATGATAACATGGTGACTGTCATGCTAAAGTGAGATAAACACACAAAGAAGATGAAGATGAATGCAAATAGTCTTTAATAAATCCACACAAGGGTAAATCCAGGACAGAACAGGCAGGAGACGCACGTAGGGATGTAGTAGACTGGACCAAAACAGACTAGGGCTTAAATACATTGGATGATGAGGACAATTAACAAGACACACCTGAACCAAATGACACAATTAAACATGAAGGAAAACTAGGTCACGAAGCACATGAGGGATGAAAACACAAAAACAGTCCAGGGGTGTGATAGCGACATAGCGTTTGGTATGGATGGAAGCAATGGAGGCTACACAGTTTACTTCATACATATAGTGTGAGCAGTCATGTCACAGCTCGACAGTCGGACCGTGTGAGAACAAGAGCTTTAGCTTAACATTGCATGGAGTTTAATCATACAGAGAGAGTTGGTGTGTAACAAAAACTTTGCCTATCTTGCTTTTTTTGTTGTTGTTTTTTTGTAGGTCGAGTCAAATAACTAGAGAAGAAAATTATTTTTCCACTCAAAATTGGATAAAAATGCAAAATTATTTATTTCTCAGACTGCCAACCGAATTAAACGTGTAATGAGATAACACAACATGACAAAAAGTGAGCGTGTAAAAAATAAATAAAAAACAAATTGCATTTTTTTCATTATTTGCATAAGTTGAGAAGCTTTGTTTAAAGCAATGTTTCCCAATCCTGTTCCAAAGGTACACCAACAGGTACACATTTTGGCTGGCTCCATTATCTGTACTTTCAGTTCAGGTCTTGAAGTCTCTGCTAAAGGTCTAATGGGTTGAATTGTGTGTTTGATTAGGAAGAGTTTCAAAATGTGTAGTGTTGGTGTGCCTCCAGGAACAGGGTTGGGGAAAAAACTGTTTTAAAGAATTTAAATATGCCGACTGACACGTGCAGTGGTTTTAAAGGGGTCATATGATGCAACATGCACTTTTACAAGTTGTTTGAACTGAAATGTGTGTTGGCAGTGTGTGTACACACAACCACCCTAAAATGATAAAAATCCACCCAGTGTTTTTTTTAATCTGCTCAAATCTTTACCCCGTTCTCAAATCAAGCTGATCTCAGATGCCTGTCTGTGTGACGTCACAAAAACAGGCCCCTCCCACAATAGTTTGATTGACAGTAGCGTTTCAGTACAGACTGGACTGGTGTCTTACCTTAGACCTGCCCTGATTGCGCTGTAATCAGTCCATCATTGTTTCACTGCCGGGGCAGATGTAGACAAGAATGACTCCAAAGTTATTGAGGTATTCTATTATTGGATGTAATAATGAACATAGCAGTCGTCATTTACTCCCGACATCTGAGCTGCTGAAAACGCAGTGGATTACATTTGTTTTTGAAGAGAATGCACCCCTCAATCTACCTAAATGCGTCTATGTTTGCACAAATCATTTGTGATCCATCTTCACCTACAGAAGGAATGTAAGGTTTTTTTTAATGAATCTTTGAATATTGCCTTTCCTGATAATGTGATAATTAGCAAGTTTCACAACGAATGAGGTTAAAGTAAACAGTCCCTCAGAAAGCAGCTCAGAAAAACCACATGCTCTGAAAAGAGCTGTTTTTGACAGGGAAAAAAGGTGTTTTTTACACTACCATTGAGAAATTTCAACCAAAGAATTGGTATGAATTGTATTATTACCATAAAGTCATATTCTAATGTGCTAAATTAATTTATTATTTGTTTGTGATTGGACAGAGTCTGTCTCTTTGTGTTCTGAAGCACGTTACACATATTACTGTTTAATGTTAAGTGTTGCATAATGTGTACTGTGTATACCGGCCAGTACACTGCATACCAAACACATTATGTCTTTGCAATCACTAAGGAAAAATACCGTCATCTGCAGCATGCCAATGGACCTAGTTTTGGCAATTTTGTATTTTTGAAGCTCCAGCTGCAGGCTGGGAAAGAGTGTCATGCCTTATGTCTCCCCTCCCCTCTGTTGTTGTGTTGTGTTGTGTTTGTTGGTCACTCTCAAAGGTATGATGCCGTGTTAATGAGCCCCTTTGGGTTCAGTGTCAGATGCTTCTGTACTGACCTTATCCTCAGGCAGTCAGACGATGCTACAATGTTGGTGTTTGTTCAATTAGGGAACTTCTCTGTCCTCTAGTATGATTTTGAAGAAAAAGAAAAAAGGGTAACGCTTTAGATTACAACCTGCAACTTAATGCGTATGTAAATAGAATTTATAGAGTAACTTTTTTGTAATAATAGTGCACCTATTCAGTATCTCTGTGTAGGTATAAGGGAATAATATGCTAAATTTGGGGAATAAAGGGTTAATAATCTGTAAAATTAAAAATTATTTCTACTGTAAGTATTTTGAAACTAAGGGGTACCGATTCTAATATTACATGGTATGTGTGACCTAAAAACAATCTTATATTTGCAAGCAATTTAGAAAAACACTGTGTACTTTTTTATAGCCTACACATATAAAACAAGCTGGTAATTGTTTCAATCCAAATGCTCGGTTGAAACTGTTGGGTTAGGAAGCTGGCTTGTTTTGACAAAATTTGGGTTGATATCAGTAATAAGTAACCCGACGGTGCTGGGTTAGGAATATGGAGGACGTGAAAGAGACCATGCAGCAACTCACGCAAGTTCAAATGTGAAAGGTTCTGTGTGCGACAAAATCTGTGACTGCAGTGCTTAAGACAGGAACATGGAAAGGAAATAGGAGAAAACTAATCGATGCGCAGACGAAGGACAACTTTGAAACTGTCTGGTGTGTGTTCCTTTAAAACTGGACCAGTGAATGTGGTTAGTGCAAGCTGGAAACAAAATGGCGCTCGAGAAGATCAAGTCGGTGTTTGCAGCACTCATGATAGAAATATGTGTCGAAAATAGAAGAAAACTAATCGAAACGAAGAGGAGAATGATTTTTGATACTGACTAGAATGTGTTCTTTTAAAACTGGAGGGTTTTGTCCCAGTATGTTCTCACAACATGCAGTGACTGATGAGCGGCAAAACCGGGAACAGTTTGTGGACGTGCATCAAAACGGTAAAATCAAAGATGGTAAATCCTATCAGTTCACTATAATACACAGTTTAATCTTGACTTTCAGTCTTTATTACTGTGTGTTTATTGGCGTGATGGTTTGGCATAATAGTTTAACTTCGTCAGTGGGTGAAAAACATGGACAAATTCAACAAAATCTTAAATTTGTTCTTAAACAAGCTTTGCAAAAGAATTTGGTTTAACTGTATAAGCTGTATAAATATGAGTTGCTTTGCTTTTTTCTAAACTGGTTTAATTTTTTTTTTTACTTTTATTAGGCTATATGCTGCCTGTGCTGTTACTGTTGTCATGTTGTGTGTGATTTTAATTTTAAAACACATTTTGGGTTCATTTATCCCAGCAGTAGGCCTATAGTAAATTTCAAATATTATTTGAATGAAATAAAACAGTCCACCATGTTTACTGATATATTACCTGCTATATAATGTATGTATGTATGACCTACTATATAAACAATCGTTTCAAAGCAGATTTGTTGTAGCCACTTACCCTGGAACTACATGGAACAAGGGGGAACAAGCACCACTTTAATTTACAGCCCGCAAATGTTGTATTTACCCTGTAACTACATGGAACGGGGGGGATCAAGTTGGACTTAAACACAGAACAAGTGTATATTTGCACAGTAATTACAGAGAAAAATATTGCACTAGTTTAAATTTAATTGTTCGATAGCCAAATTAAACCCTCTATTTTTTTTAGTTTTTTATTTATTTTATTTTTTTATTTAAATTTTTTGGTATAAAAACACCACATTATACATCCACTGAAATACAGATGTTGTATTATGTATTTTTCTGTGAACAGCTTTAAAGAGGTAAGTTATTTGGTGATAGTGGTGTTGAGAAGTTGCTTAGATCGACAAATAAGCTTTCATAAGGTAAGACTCGTGAATTATAAATCATAGCAGAAACTCATTAACTCATTTCATTAGATGTCTGTTTTGTTGTTCAGTAATTTCATTCATGTATACTTTAATAACAGAATATGTACCCCATGGTTAAAAAATACCTATAGGCCTATAATAAAATACTATTATAAAATTAATCTAAATTGTTCCCAAATATAAGATTGTTGTTTAGGCCATACATACCACGTAATATTAAACAGGTACCTCTTAGTTTCAAAATGCTTACAGTATAAATGGTTTGTAATTTTACAGGTTGTTACACCTTTATTCTGCAAACATCGCATATTATTCCCCTACCTACACGGAGGTACTGAATAGGTACACTATAATTACAAAATAGTTACGCTGTAACCTCAGTTTACTTACGCAGTTCTTTGCAGGTTCCAAATCTGGTTGTTACCTCCTTATTACCCAAATGTAACACATTGTTCCCTTATACCTACACAAACTTTCTTGATAGGTAGTAGGTACACTATAATTACAGAAACATACAGCGTAAATTCAGTATACTTACATAGTTCTTTGTGAGTTGTAATCTAAAGCGTTACCAAAAAAGTAATGATTGTAGTTTGAAAGGGGACATTATAATAGCTTTAAACTTTGTCTCTCATTACATTTAATCCTCAATTTAGGGTGTTTAAATTGACCATAATACATTTTTTTTTGGCCCTTCCGTATGCAATATTGTAAAATATGACTGGCTTTGTTAGTTGTCAAACTAGTGTCAAACTTGTCAGGCAATCAATTTTATTTTACTTTTTTTTTTTTTGTCACTTCCTTTTTCAACTTTTCTCCAACAAGTTAGATATGTCATCACCATCACACAACATATGATAAAGTGTAATTTTTTAAGATTTCAATTAATCTAAAGTGCCCCATGCATGTGTGCTTTATGAGAACATTTGGGCAGTGGAAGCCAAACTAGGCTTTTGAGCAAAACTACTTCATTAAATATTATATATTCTTTTAATATGGAAATTCGACCCTTCAAAGGCATAGAACAGCACTACAGCTATAACAAGCTTTATGGTAATGTTCTGAAGTATAGTTTGTTACAAGGTATCATGTAACTTATACAATTTTAATATACAATTACATAACATGCTGTCAAATATGTGAGTATTTTTGATGGAGCAGCTGAAGGTCATATGGGTTTAGATAATGTTCAGATAATGGTCATAAAGCTAAAGAGTAACCTAATGTCAAGCACCAATTCATGTTTAAGTGGATAATATGTATGCAGTCATTAAAACTGTCATGCTTTCATTTGTAATGAAAGACTTTGAATAAGGGTTTGAGATCATACAACTCTTTTAAGATCAAAGATGTCAACTAAAGTCAAGGTTCAAATGAAACTCCTGTTTAAAATAGGTTCTTATTGTCCACTGATGTTAAAAATATTTGATGTTTGTGACATTTGTGCCAAAGATGAGTGTCGCTATATGCCAATCTGAACCCATTTAACTTGTGAAAGTTTTAAGTAACCAGTTAATAGTGAGAACTGGTGCTAAAATAAAGTTTTATGAATTTATTTATTACTTTTACCATTATGTATAATGTATAATGGATTAATAGGATTATTGTAACTTAATGCATTCACACACACACACACACACACACACACACACACACACACACACACACACACACACACACAAGGTTCACAAAAGAGGGCAAATAAAAAAAAATGTCTGGATATGAAAGTGCAACAGAAAAGAAAATGTGTATAAAATGTATATAGTTGATGATAAAACATCATTTTATATCCAGATGTTTTCTTTTAGTTGCCCTCTTTTACGAATCTTTTGTGTGTGTGTGTGTGTGTGTGTGTGTGTGTGTGTGTGTGTGTGTGTGTGTGTGTGTGTGTGTGTGTGTGTGTGTGTATACATGCATTTTAATTCTTTATATGTTTCATAACCACCTCCTCATCTCAGAAGTGAGAAGTTATAGTCAATCAAATCTCTTTATTGTCACACACTGTGCACACAAACGTACCAGCACTGAAATTCTTAGGTGCAAGTCTCTGTAACATGGCAGTATAGAAAAGTATACATTTACAATATACTGTACATGAATAACAATATACACATTTACACAGTATACACTACATTGGCATGCTAAAGTTTGGGAACCTCTTGCAGAATCTGAAAATGTGAATAATTTTAACAAAATAAGAGCGATCATACAAAATGCATGTTATTATTATTATTATTATTATTATTATTATTATTATTATTTCTTCTTTTTTTACTGTCATGAGTAAGATATTTTACATAAAAGATGTTTACATTTAGTCCACAAGACAAAAAAAAAAAAAGCTGAAATTATTAAAATAAAAGATTTTTAAAGTTTGGGAACCCTTGGTTCTTAATACTGTGTTTGGTTACCTGAATGATCCATGACTGTTTTCGTTATGTGATGGTTGTTTATGAGTCCCTTGTTTGTTCTGAACAGTTAAACTGAGCTCTGTTCTTCAGAAAAATCCTCCATGTCCTACAGATTCTTCAGTTTTCCAGCATCTTTTGCATATTTAAACCCTTTTCAGCAGTGACTGTATGATTCTGAGATCCATCTTTTCACACTGAGGACAACAGTGCTTTCCTGTCATCTCTCTACTGTCATATCTCAATAAAAAAGGCTGAAAAGCCCATAAAATAACTTAAAAAAAAAAAAAAGGTTCAAACATTCACTGATGCTCTAAAAGGAAACATGATGCATTAAGAGCCGGGGGGTGAAAACTTTTTGAATTTGAAGATCAAAGTAAATTGTACTTAATTTGTCTTCTGGGAAACATGCAAGCATCTTCTGTTGCTTCCGAAGGGCAGTATTAAATAAATATCAAAAAAAAAGAAAAAAAAGAAAGATATTTCAAGAAAATTTGAAAAATTTGTTCATCTTTATCCTGTTTAAAAGTTTTCACCCCCGTGGCTCTTAATGCATCGTTTTTCCTTCTGGAGCATCAGTGAGTGTTTGAACCTTTTTAATAGTTGGGTTTGAGTCCCTCAGTTGTCCTCAGCGTGAAAAGTGGATCTCAAAAGCATACGGTCACTGCTGGAAAGTGTTCAAACATGCAAAATATGCTGGAAAACAGAATTATCTGCAAGACATGGAAGATTTTTTCTGAAGAACAGTGCTCAGTTTAACTGTTCAGAACAAACAAGGGACCGATGAACAACCATCACATAACAAAAACAAAAACAGTCATGGATTATCCATGTAACCACAGACAGTATTGAGAACCCAGGGTTCCCTTTTGAATGGGGTTATTTTAACAATGATTTCTCTTATTTTGTTAAAATTATTCACATTTTCATAGATTCTGCAAGGGGTTCCCAAATTTTCTCATGCCACTGTATAAACATAGGATATACACAAGGAATACACAATATACATAGGAAATATACACTTACGATATACATAACACAATATGCACTGTATACACTGTCTCACTATATGAGTTATGTCTCTCTTAACGGAAAGCCCCCTGCAATACTGTGTCATCTGAACTATTCCAGGGGTGCCGTTAGACCCTTTTTTATTGTGGCACGAGCCCAAGTGAAGTACTGCTGTGCCCCAGTAAAATATTATTAACAAATCCCTGTGTCAATAGAGAGATTACAGTATACTGACCTGAGAATTTTTTATTTTTATTTATTTTATTTTTTTTTGCTTATATAGAAGCAATCTTGTTGTTTAGGAAGCATCAGCTGTTAAGGATGAAAAGTAGCAATGCAAGATTTGTGAAAGAGACCCTGTTTTAATCAGTTTAATCTGTGAAATGGGTCTGAGATTGTTCACAATTTAGTTTGAATCATTCGGACAGTTCACTCATGCACTAAAGCAGTTTCTCACACTGAAATAGTAACAGGATATTTTATAAGACAAAACAAATAGAGTACCGGATGAGGTGCATATTTACGAAACAAAACTTGTAAACTGTTTGTCAATGATGAAGCAGCTCTTTATTGTGTGCAGCTTGAACAACTCTACTCTAGATAAAGATGATTTATATCCATTTATTATTCACATGAAAATATTTCCTTGCTTTCAGATCATGATTTTTTTATGAACACATCACGAGTCAGGCAATAATTGCTGCTAATAGCTTATACGTTATAAAATGCAGCCACATTCCAAAAGCTACTATTTATATCTTAATATATCTTAACATTGATTAGCATATTTAATAAATAAAATGTGTATAAATGTAAAGTGAAACCTAAAATAATCCTGTTTCCTTCGTTACCAGTAGAAGATTCAACAGTCCAGAGTGAGCACATATTTTAGACAGATCTTTTTTTTTTTTTAATACCAATATTTGTAGAAACACATAATGTGAGATTAGTTAAAACACATACATTATTATCTCTTAGACTACGATGAATTGCATTTTTTTAAAGCCTCTACACACTGAACCTCTGAACATACAATGTTTTTGGAGCTTTATTGATATCGACTGAAATTGACTATGTATCAAAATGGAATTCTGTTTCTTTAAAGTTGGGTCGCAACCACCATAGACATAGACACCCAATAATTAGAAATGGCCAAACTGTCCCCCCAATATCTGAAATTCTTGCACTGATATATATATTATATATTGGTCACCTCCAATGTTCAAGACAAGGTTACGGCCTGACTATAATTTAGGAATTGTGAATCGAGTACTGAGCAGACATGATAAGGCACTGACCAGACATGGGTTCAGTTTGTATACTAAAGATCACCCATAGCACCTTGTGTTCACGTTCAGCCAAGGACAATTTTCAGAAACACCTAATGCTCATTGTTAATTTGCATGTGAATTTCCTACATTTAGCTTTGACTCACAAGACCTTTATTCTTGTACTGTAGCGCTGATGTGTAGAATAAAAATAACACTTTAAATCACATAGTTTTCCACAACACAATGATGAGATTTTCATTCTGAGCGTCTTTGTTGCCTTTGGCGATGACTTAGAAAGGAGCTCATTTTGAGTGCCGTTTTATAATTGAATATTGTATAGCATATGACAGAACTACACACCACGCTAAAAAAAAAAAAAAAAAACTCCAGCTGACTGGGGATTTTTTATAGAAGAGTTAATAGATAAACACTCTAGTATACTTAAACACACCCTTAGAGGGGGTGAATAAAATGACTAGTCTCATTCAGCTGTAATATGCTTAGTTCAAGAGTCCATAAAAATGGTACAGTAAGAAGAGCTTATATATTAGCTTTAATGCACCCAATATTTCTGTGAATCCATGTCATAAACTGGTGCAATAAGAGGCTCTATGTGTAATGTAAAATGTGGTAAGTTAAAAAAATTACTACAGTAAAAATTAGCATTTTATCAGAGAAGCATCTCTTACAGCTATGAAGCTTCTATATTTTCCCACAATTGGCAGAACATGAAATGTTTTTGCTTAGTCGTGGCAGAATTTAACAGAATTTTCATTTTTGGGTGAATTATCACTTTTACCACTTGCAACCACTTTCACAAGTGAAAAATAAAAAATAAAAAAAATCACTCATGTATTTATGTCTTAAAGACGTATTGTCTGCGGAAATTAGCTAAATTTAAAATTGATAAGACATTGATGACTTTTTATAAGGCATTCGTTGAATCGATTTTAACTTTTCATTGATTTGTTGGTTTGCCTCTTTAAAGGTCAAACTAAATAATTTTCTATCAAAGGTTGTAAATAACTGCAGTAAAGTACTGGGTGTGAAATTACCTGGGTTGTCAGATTTGTTTGACATTGGGGTGATAAAGAAAGCGCATCACATCATATCTGACACATCTCACCCTCTTTATGACACATTTATACCCTCCCCTCAGGATCCTTGTATAGGGTCCCTCTAGCTAGGACAAACAGATTTAAATTTTTGTTTGTTCCATATGCTATCAATTTGCTTAATTCAGATAGGAAGAGGTAGTTTTTTTGCCCCTAAGGGGGACAAAGTTTTTTTTTTTTTTTTTTTTTTTTTTTTTTTTTACAATTACAATTTTTACAATTATGATGTATTTTATGTAATACAATGTGAACATAAAAATACAAATCAGCCATAGAAATCGATGACTTAAGGAAGCATTGTGTTATTTTATTTGGAGGGTCACTCATCAATTATTAACAAACACACACAGAGATACTTGTTTTCTGCACAGCTGTTGGTAACTGAAAAGTTTGCAACTTATATATAGGACATTTCTCAGTAGCAAGGTGATAATGTAACTGTTTGTGAAGCAGTTAAATTTACAGCTTGCTGCTGAACACTGTTGAGACTCTTAGTTTACGTGCTTAAGGCCCAATATACTCACAGCAAAGTTCTTTTTCATTCTTCACTAAGCGGTAAAAAGAAGTTCGATTTACACAAGCAGTTATATGTAAAACCTTTATGTAAATTTTTATGTATGTAAATCTGTATGTGCTTTACTTTTATGCTTTATTTATTTATTTATTTTTTAGTTAAAATTACAACATAATTTTCTAAGCTTCCATAATTATGCTCTTATATTTAAAATGATTGTATGGGGTTGGTGCCTGCCCCAGGGACATTTCTACCTTACTTCCATCAGTCTTCTTCATATACAGTATTATATGTTTCTCACTGGATTTGCTACTTGCTATGGATGATTAAAATACAATGTACCAAAAAGTGAATCTCTAAATGTGTATTTATATATTTATAAGTCTTGAGAGTAAGGGTGACAGGATTTTCAATTTTGGATGAACTATCCCTTTACTTGTGCTTAGGATGTTGTAACATAGTCATGAAATTTGAATGCTGAATGTGTTTAGAGATTTGAAAAGGTATGACAGATTGCAATTTGAAAGATGTGAAGTGTTCAGTGTTTAAAGAACCTAGTCTTTCTTTAAGAAAATGACATATCGGTTTAGTATATTTTGCTAGAATGGATTTTGTTTTGTAATGAGAAGATATATGCTGCTGAGTGAATTACACCAACTGCTGCATTATTGAATTATCAGATTTATATTTAAAAAGGCAACATGATGTCACTGCTTCATGCATGTTGAGACTATTCAATATGTAGTTTGCTAAAGAAAAGAAAAAAATGTGTGCTGTGTACAGAGGGCACTGGAAAGAGAGAGATTTTAAATGAGGTGGTCAGACAAGAAGAACATGAAAGTGCTCCCCCCAATATCCTAAGTTCTTGACCCCTCTCTCAAATGATGCTGCGTACCACCTCTAGCAGAAATCCATTCATCTCCGTCATGTTTTCCTCTTTTGTTAAGTCATTCTCTTCAATACAAAGCGTCCACTGTGATAAAGTAAAGTAGTCTGGGCCTGGAAATAAACAAACCAGTGTTTACCTAAAAAATAAAAATAGAAAAAGACAGGGGAAGGGATTCCCTGCACTTCTTCCATTTACAATAGCACATACTCACAAACATTTATTCATAAATACACTGTATAAGCCCATTATATTCTCACACTGTTCTCCTGAAATTCGTTTTTATTTGCTGGTTGTTTTTGTTCTGAAAAGGAAAAGATTTCAGCAAAGACGAATCAAAAAACGGAAAGGAAGTGCTGTGTTTGATTAGGATTTTTTCCAAACAAATGGTTCATAAACAAGTGAAAATACTTTTTCAATACCACTTTTGTGTGGCTATCAAGGAATCTCTTTATTTTACAGTGTCCAAAGATGAGAAAGATTATTAAAATTATCGATGTGATTTCTTTGCCACTAACAACACCAAATGGAATGGTAAAAGTCTTCTGGACATTGCCATAAGGCAGGGATAGGCAACTTCGGTCCTGGAGGGCCACTGTCCTGCAGAGTTTAGCTCCAACCCTAATTAAACACACCTGAACAAGGCAATCAGTGTTTTCGGGATTACTAGATAGATACAGGCAGGTAAGTTTTTATGAGGGCTGAAGCTAAACTCTGCAGGATAGTGGCCTTTCAGGACCGGAGTTGCCTATCCCTGCCATAAGGTGTATGAGTGGTCGTATGTCGTATATGGTGACCTGGGGTGCGTTTCCTAAAAGCAACTATGGCCACAAGATCTGGTGTTATACCAAGAGAGTTCAAATGAACTTGTGACTATAGTTGGTTAACAATGCTTTTGTGAATCACGCCCCTGGGTGGAGCCACCTGCAAGTCTCTGAGTTTCTGGTCTTTACATGTGACCTGAATTGTTTTAGATAATTTTTTTTGTTTGTTTGCTTTTTAAATCAGCTTTAGATGGATCTGTGGAGCCATGGGTGCTGCACACAGTAGGAAAAGGGCACAAAAATGCTTAGTTTTTCTGATCTGAGGGACAAGTTGTTGCTAAACATTACTGTACCAAACTCTTATTTTAAAGGGAAATTAGATTTATTTTGATGTGACACTTCTTTTACAGCTTATTCTCCTAAAATGTTCCTTTGTTCTCAAAGGTCTGCTCTTATATATAATGCAATATGCATTATGGTATGATATTCATTGTAGAGGGTTTCTTGTAGAAGCTGACATTTTTATCCAAAGATACTTACAAATTATGAAAACTGCTAGCAAATTATCATAAAAATCACAGTGTCCAGTGGCATCATGTCCAGTGGCAGTCCTGAAGGCCAATGTAAATGCCTTGAATACAGGAAGTCAGTGGACTGAGACCAAGAGAGGTGCGACGTGGGCCTTGCTTGGTTGATAAAGATCTTGTGATTATGTAGACTGATTATTTGGAGACATTGTTTTTGCCATTTGCAAGTAGGAAGTAGAGTGCAATTACTGTCTGATACATGCATAAACATACCGATAAAATTGGAAATATTCATCTTATCTTATATACTCCTTTAAGTTTTTATGATTTACCAAACCCTTTGCTCTACACATACACATGTACCTCTAACCACACCAGTCCAAAGCTGTTATATATACAAAGAAAGACGGCTGACATATGTGAGATGTGTCAGTGCCAAGGCTGACTTTGATGATAAATGTCTGAGGATCAAGTGTTGGAGGTTCTCTCTGGATTAAGTAGGTATCTAAATAACAGCAGAGAAAGCATATCGGCCAGATTTATGTTGGCTATTCCCAAGAGTGACCGTATCCCTCCGGTAATGGCTGCTGGATCAAGGCCCATAAATCCATGTAGTGTGACACGGCCCTGGACAGGTGATGGCGAGTGTGTGGCCCATGCATTTCATTGACTTACACTTTAATTGGACATCTCAGGGATCTTAGAGGCCGGAGAAGACAACAGCAATGGCATTGAACCCCAGGAAGTGTGAATAAACAGGAGACACATTACTGAGAGCTGATATTAACCAAAGTCATATTTAAATAATTTATTCCAATTTATTTGTTTCCATATAAAAGCACCGACTGGTCTTAAGATGAGAAATGCAGAAGAGGAGAAAGAATGCTGTTTAGTGCTTTTAATTTGCTCAATTTACAAAGATCCATGTAAAGAAATAAGCATGCTACAGACACCTACGGCCATTGAGTTAGAGGTTGTGTTTGCTGTTTTGCTTTTTTTTAAACCACTGGCAATTAAATAATACAAGCTTTCTCAAGCTTTCTCATCTCAACATTGCATAAGTGAATTGCCTTTTTAGCTATTGATTCTTGGACTTATTTTTCAGAAACAAATTGTATTTGTTGCTTTCGCCCATACAAAACTTCCAATTTTGTGGTTGGCAATTGAGTTATGTTCTGGAAAACTGCAATTTGAGAACTAATCATCATCCTGTACTACTTAATTATCCTTTTTTTAGTATATACACTCTTCAGTCATTTATCTGTAAGACAGGTTGAAAGCTATCTTGGGTCTCCTTTCCAGGAAATGATCATCTATATACAGCAGTTGAAGTAAAAACCTCTAGTGTATTATTCATATATTATTAAAGTATTATTCTCTGCATTGCATCACAATGTGGTAAAAGTGAATAACTTTTTTAGTTAAATTAAATTTCCTTAATACAGCCTTGACTGTTTCAGAAACAAATGGGGTTTATTGCTATTTATGCATCTAAAACATCCAATTTTGAGGTTATGCATTGAAATGTTGGAAAACTGCAATACGAGAGCTAGTTACCAGTTCCGAAATATTTAATCCTTATACAGCCTTCAAAACATTTCTAACGATAACTGAAAGCTATCTTTACCTGCTTTTCCACCAAATGTTCATCTATTAAGCCTAACTAACACATTGTTTCAGCCTGCATTAGCATTTCAATTCAGTAATGTGCCTTAAACAGGTGCATGGAAGGGACTGCTGTGCAAAATTCTACCTGATCAATGCAACATCAAATCATTCTGAATCAAATGTATGTGCAATTCCAATAAGGCTTCATAAGCCTGTCATAAACAGAACATCATGGCCTTAACTTAATCAAACATTGGAAGAACATTTCATTTACAACGCTTTAAAGTAAAGGTCATTATTAATGTCAGAGAACTGATGTCTTGTTTGGGCATGTGTCTGTCTCTCAGGAGAGGATTACCGGAAAACATCACTAGGTCTAAAGGGCTAAGCAGCAAATACTTAAATTAAATTTCAGCATTGAAAAATGTAGCGCAGCAATTGGGTTTTCATTACATTGCCATAGCACTGAGAAACTCAGGCCTAACTTCTTTAATTTAATTGAAAGGATATTTATGCCTAAACATGCATGAAAATGTCTTGCCTTCGAGGAGAGAGAGAAATACAGATAAAAGAGCAATCAATTGTAGCGCATAATGAATAGTAAGTACAGAACTCATGAATAAAAATGCTAAATAATTTTGCCTTGTGCCATAAACATAGTGATTTGCATATCCTCTCTTTCTGATGCCAGTTAGCCCTATGAGAGTGTCTGAGTTTGGCGTCCGTCACAGTCTGTCAATACAAATGTGTCAGTTGGCAGCGCCCAAGTGGCACGGTCGATACTCCCGCTGCCCTCTGACAATCCTGGCATCCTTCGTCTCAGCTCCCCAGGGCCCAGCTGTGTGCCAGACGGCCCCTTTTCTGTTGTGTTAACCAAAATGGCATGCCAATATTTCTCTGGCTGTGCATCCCTGAGATAATCAGCATGTTTCCACTGAATATTTCATTAATGTCTATAGTACAGCTCTTTTTTGGCTCCTGAATACATTTGCTTGGTACAAAAATATAATTATTCTTCCCCATAAACATACACTAATAATGTACTAATGGACAACAGCAATTTTGTTCGGATTAAAAGCTTTTACATATCCTCTCACAAGCTGCATTCCTGTTTCAGGTTTAAATGACTAAATGAATAGCCTTCTGGCTTCAAAGTCACCACTATAAATCCAAAACCAAAGCCTGGATTTGAAGAAAAAAAAATTCAGTAAATGGACTGCATGTCATGTTGGCTAAATTAATTTGTCCTTAACCACCACACTGTACGTCTTTTTTTTTATTTGGAAGATAAAAGCTGAATGAATAAATGTAAATGACAAACATGTTTTTGATCTTCAGACTTTTTTGTTTGTTTGTTTTTGAATTTTATATTAAAACCCACCGACTGAATCTTAACATTTTGAGAATTTTACTTTTCTTTTCACTTTTAATTAAGATCTACTGCCATAACAAATTTTATATGGAAAGATTATGATGTGTTATGCCTAAATCAAAGATAAAAAAAAAATAATAATAATAATAAAAAAAATAAAAAATACTGGGGGAAAGAATATCGAAAGCCTTCTTCTGACCAAACCCAAAGTGGGACATTTTCATTTCATATTTTATTTTTAATTTCTTAATCAAGGCTCACATAAAAAAGTCCACTTGTTAAATTTTAATTAATAAATGAAAGCATAAATACTAAAATAATAAAATACATCATTTAATTCATTTAATAATTAGAGTATATTATTAATCAGAATATAAATAATGAAAAAATATACACCATTTAATTATTAATATACAGCTTTGGACATGAATAATACCTCGAATTGTGTGGCTTTTTAAGAAGAGTTTTGCTCTTACTTTTTTTCTTCAAATTTTTACTTATTTTTTATTTTTTTTACCTGAAGAAAAAAAAAAAAGATCTGATACACTGAAAGAGGAATTTGAGACATGCCGTTTCAAATATGATAAAAGCTTGCGTCTCAGATTCAGATTATATGTTCTTTTATTATAATGTCTTTGTAAACTTCCCTATTAGATGTGATGAATATCTTTAATACTTTAAAATAATTTTTAAAGTAATAGTTCACCCCAAAATTAAAATATGCTGACTATTTACTCACCCGCAATGCCATCCAAGATGTAGATGAGTGTGTGATGTTTTTATCAGTTGTTTGAACTCTCATACTGACGGCACCCATTCACTGCAAATGATCCATTGGAAAGTAATGCTAAATTTCTCCAAATCTGTTCTGATGAACAAAAAATTTTCAGGGTAAAGTGTACTTCCCAGCTCATGGGACAGTCCTGTTAATTCTGGCCTGTACAATTATTATTTTTTTTAGGAAGATAAGCAGAACTGTTCTGGCATAAATGTTACAATGTCCAAATAACTTCCCATGGATCTTTGTGGAAAAGTCTGGTAAGCTTTAGCTAATGAGGTGCTAAAACATTAACACACAAATGGCTTCTATAAAAAGAGAGGACAGACACATTCTCACTAAGGTTATTGATCAACCCACAGGGCAGGCGAGGCTGCACTCTACCTTATTAGAAACTAGTGTATGCTTTCAAAAGGATGAAAAATATTCTAGAAATAAACATGAAAGATAAACATACTCACACTGTGAAGGTCACAATCAATAGGTCTCCATTGATACATATTTTAAAAGTTGTGGTCAGTGATGTCATGCTACCATTAAAGAAATGCAGACAGACCATCAGTGAGTTTAGTTCACCAGCTCTTAGTACAGAGATGAGCCTGTGGTTAGACCTGTAGACAAGCTGTCACCCAGAGCCTTGTGTCTGATCAAAGGCAGGTGGATCGAGCGAGCATGGTATAAGAAGTCAGATGAGCAAAAACCGGACATATGCCTTGAGGTGTTAATGGAAGCTCATTGGAAGGGTTGGCTTTCAGAAAACCTTCAAAAAAGGCCAAATGAAGCACAGACAGGGAGTCTACTGAACTATGGGAAAACTTGCTTAAAATGCATATTTTACTTGCCAATGAAAATTAGTATCATAAAAAGAACACTACTATTCAGTAATATTAATAATTATTAAAGCAACAAAGGGTTTTTGAAGGTGCTTTGCACATAGTAATAATTTTATTTGGAATTCATTCTGAATGAGTGTTTTATTCTAAATGCTTCTTTATGTTGAGTTTAGGGATCTTTATTCACAGCTTTTTATTATTATTCTTATTTTTAATCTGTTAAAAAATATTTCAAAGCCACCTCATTATTGATTTTCAAGAGTTCAATTTGCATTTGGTAGAATAATTTTCTTAACAGTTTTTTTTTTTTTTAACTGCTTACACACTTTTCAAAACTTTACACACAAATCCAAGAATTGCACACAAAATTCAAAATGCCTCGAAAGCAAACTTTTGCAAACACCTTTGCCATAATATTAATTCCTGTTAGAGTTTTGTATGTTACATAGAGGACTGTGTGTCGTGTTTTGCAAAAAGTGATTTATGAAATTAAAAACTGAGTCAAAGGCCGAGAATTAGTGTATGGTTTGGCAGATCTGGTGTGTGCTTCTGGTGTTTGAGTGTCAGGTTTCAGAAATTGTGTGACAACCGACAAGTAAAGATTTAGTTTGTAAAACTGTAATAGTAGGGCTGGACAATTAATCTAATTTCTAATCGCGATTATAATTATGGATGTCACAATTACCTAATCATTCAAAGTGGCAATTAATCGTTCAAAGTCCACTTGTTATTCTGCGTGCTTAAGATTTTTTTCTTTCTACATGTTTTCTTAAGGGTTTTTCCTATTATTTTAATTTTACTATTTTGTATAACATTATAAAACCATTCATATTTTAACTTTTTATAATTTAAAGAAGAAACCAATCCAATTTATAGTTGACATTTGAGACTTAATACTATAGAAAAGCAATAAAAGTATTTTATAAGAGTGTTTTGAGCTTGTTTATTTTCATATAGAAATATGGCATGCAGTTGCATCAAACAATTGTATAAACATCATGTAAATTGTGATAATCGCAATTACAATTTCAATTATAATTTTTGTCATAATCGTGCAGCCCTGTGTAATAGATAACCTGGCCAAACTGTAGAGCAACCAAATCAGATGCAAAGGTAGGATAGAAGACTGAAATAGGGAGAAAAGATTGATAGAGACAACGAAAACTTTCAGAGAGAGGAGCTTTAATTCACAGTAGCCTTAAACAGCAGATTTCTTCTTGGCAAACATGGTTGCTAAGATATCACACTAGTGCTTCTTACTGCTATGTGTTGAAATAACATACATACAGTAAATAGTGTGCATACGAGGCATAAAATAAAGTACATTTTCTTTCAGACAAAAATAATTTAATATATATTTCCTCTTATATCAGCTATATACCTAACCTTCAGTAAGAATACGGTAAATACTTTTCCAATTAATAGTTACCTGACTGCCCCAAGTCCATTTTTACTTTAATACAAATATAAACTAATTCTGAAATAATCCATCATATAATATAGAAAACTCTATCAACATTCTACTTTTCATTCAGTGAAGGCTAATACAAAAGCTCAGGCACCTACATGCATACAGACCACAGAAAGAACCTTTGCAGCAAGTGTCCAATCCTGCACCTGAAGGGCCAATGTCCAGCAGAGTTTAGCTCCAACTAGCCCCAAATACACCTTCCTGAAAGTTCCCAGGCTTTACACCTTTACATAGTGCACAATTTTTTACAGCCATTAGTAGTGGTGTCTGAAACCACAGTCGTTCAAATGTTTATCTCTCATGTAACACAAAAGGAGAAGTTTTTCAATATAGCTAATGACCATGGCTATTAAGCTCAAAAAGGACAAAACACACCATAATAGTATCAAAACAATTATCCGTATGACCATATTCCAAGTCTTTTGAGCCCAGTTGTTCAAAAAGTTTCCAGGATCAGGTAATCCATCTTACTTTTGTGACAGTTTTTCAAAGCAACATTGGATTGTTCTAGAATACCTGGATAGGCTACTAGCTAAGTGAAGAACAACAGGTAGGCTACTGAACAGTCAGGTTGGATTACTTTTGTGATTTAAAGAATGCAAACAGCAAAATAAAATTATATAAAAATCCCCTTACAATTGATTTCCACTTTTCCGGTGTGATATGTGATGAGAAACGGAAGAAGATTCAGATCGGCCAAAAGTGGATTCAAACCTTAGTCAATCTCATCATTGATTTTTTTCTCGAAACGCAATGACTCTGTTCTCAAAATGTAATGAGTTTATTCTCAACATTTTGTTTCAACTTTTCTTTCTCGTAATTTATTGTTTATTCTCAACATTTTATTTTGACTGTTTTTCCGCTAAATTTTACGAGTTTATTCTCAACATTTTGTTTAATCTTTTTTTCTTGTAATTTAATGAGTTTATTCTCAGCATTTTATTAAGACTATTTTTCTAAATAAAAGTTTTATCTTGGATTATAATTACTTTAATCTCAAGATGGTTTTATTTATTTTTTTATTATTATTGCTTGACCCTAATCCTATTCCATACTTATACTACACCGAAAGGCTTTTGTGAAATTTTGTACTTTGAATCGACCCAACTAATCCTGATTAAAAAAACAAAAACAATTCTCAATCTTACTAAAAAGTTCTAAACAATACACACTGAATATTTGAACTAGATCTAATTATGTGATCTAATCTGATTATATGATTGCAATGATTATGATACAGAATCCCCCCTTTTTTTCTTTTAGTCAGCTGTGCCATGAAGTCACATGATTGCTTTGACTGAAGAAAAGAACAAAACTGAAATCCTTATTCACAAAATCAATTTAATGTTAGTTTTTTTTTTGTTTGTTTGTTTTTTTGAGGTTAATAGCCACCAGTCACTGCATCCTTTCATTGTATGGAAAAAAGCAGTTTGAACATTCTGCTAAATTTCTCCTTGTGTCATTTGGTTCTGAAATACCATGACAGAATTTTCATTTTAGGCTGAACTATTTCTTTAAATTATGAACAGAACACAAAAAATGCAATGTGTTCCAAAGTAAACAGTTCCCACTTTATGGCTTCACCTGAGCAGCCTGCAGTCGATGTGCAATTCTTGAATTCCTCTTTTATGCTGCATTTGGAATATTGAACATTCAGTGCTTGCTATCAAAGCACACGCCTCAAGTCTCCAGATCCAATCCACATAATACCCTTGTGCCTGGCTTTGACATTTTCACTGATAAACAAAAAGCTTTGTTCTTTCTATTCTAAGCTTGTCAAAGCTTGAATTATTCTTTTACAAAGAGGAGTGGCAATCAAAGCGTAGTACGGGGAGGTGATAAATCGATTGAACTGATATCTAGGCTTACAGTGGGGTGCAAGATCAGCACTAGGACATGATGCCAAAGACCGGGTTGTGGCGACAGATTCTGGGTCCATATTCCTCGTAGTCCTTCTTAGAGTGGCAGACTTGGATGAACTCAGGCTACAAGAAAGTAAAATGTACAAATATATATTAAAAATGTACTGTAAAGTGACTGTGACATAATGAAATATATAAGCTTTACCGTAGAAGCCAACATCGATCCACCAAACCACACGGCATATCGCTGCATGTGATGAGATATCACCTGCACCTCCATGGGTTTGGGCTGAAAGTAGAATCAGATGTACAGAAAAAGCGGAATGAAAAAAGACAATAGCGAGGTGTGTAGCTGCCTGTTATTGACACAGACAGCTGTCTTCTAAGGCAGCATACTGACTGTTATGAAACCTACTGTAAGGGACCAATTTAGAACATCCAAAGAAACACCACTTGAAATGCTTGAAATTCCAATATAATTTAGCTAATCGAATAGTGTGATACATAGAACAACAATACACACAAATCACAACAATGCACACATAAATATTGGGTAAAATAATCAATTTTTAATTACTGTGATGGAGAGACCATGGAGTAGTCTTCCATCACCATCACTGTATTTTACTGCCTCTACTGTCATTATGTATTGTTGGTTTTATAATATTTATTTGCAGCTTTTTTTTATTTTTTATTTCCATGTTTTAGCAGAGTGGATGTGCCCAAGCACAAACCTGAAGAGGAGTATTTATTAATTTGCGGAAACATTTGTACATGTAAGTTTTGTTTTTATCTGTCCTATTTGTTTGCATTTATTGACATGTTGTTTTAACTTTTATTCTTACGTTATTTTATTTATTGAATAAAATGCATAAGGAAAGAGTTGGTACATTCCAATTATTGAAGCGGAAAAATGCATGCGCATATAAGGTTCGCTTCACTATTCCGTGTGAGAGCTGGTGTGTTTTAAAATCAAATAAAAAAGGTTATTGATAGTGCTCCTTGATTATGGAAATGCTGCAGCCTTTTATGGAGGTAAGTTGGAATTGTGCAGTTTTATACACTGTGTTTTTATTATTTACCTCTGTTTAGGGTTTCTGTGGGTTTAAATATGTCTTTAAAAGCATCAGTTCACTCTTCCACAAATTAAGGCCTTAAAAGTTGTTAAATCAGAGAGTCCTAAATTTATAAAGTCATGGCACATGTTTTCCCTTTGAATTAAGTAGATTTTTCTGAGCCCATTGGCAGATATTTGCTCTTGTTTTAATGTCTCCCTAGATATTCAAATTTAGAGAACAATATGACATACTGTGTTCCCTTCCTTTTATTTCTCACATTTTCTTTACTTGGTCTAAAAAAGGTCTTTAAAAAGTCTTAAAGCTGCAGTCGGTAACTTTTGGGGCTCGCGTCTAGGCGGAAGAATATTGTAGCCGGAGTTACTTCTCTCCAATATAAACAAAATCCACCGCTCCTGGCTCTTCTGGTCCAATCAGCGCAGAGCTGTGCCACAGTGTTGTTTTGTGTTGAAAATGTAAAAAAAAAATATATATATAATGAGCGAGTACATCATGAATCCATTTTCCAAACCGTGTTTTTGTCTTATCCTGAATCACTACGGTACACCTATAATAAGTGTTTATATTCGGAGTATTTTAGTCTGGTTGGGGTCGGCAACGCTGCAGAGTAGCACAGTACCTGCGTGACTTGCCATAGTGGTAAACAGAGAGAAGTAGCTCCGGCTACAATGTTCTTCCACCAGACGCGAGCCCCAAAAGTTACCGACTGCAGCTTTAAATTTAACTACTTGCAGAAATGCTGTTTGTTTTAATTACAGGTGGATCTCAATAAATTAGAATGTTGTGGAAAAGTTCATTTATTTCAGTAATTCAACTCAAATTGTGAAACTTTTGAAGTAGTTTAAGTCTTTGGTTCTTTTAATTGTGATGATTTTGGCTCACATTTAACAAAAACCCACCAATTCACCATCAAATCTCAACAAATTAGAATACTTCATAAGACCAATAAATTTTTTTTTTTTTAAATTTAGTGAATTGTTGGCCTTCTGGAAAGTATGTTCATTTACTGTACATGTACTCAATACTTGGTAGGGCTTCCTTTTGCTTTAATTACTGCCTCAATTCGGCGTTGCATGGAGGTGATCAGTTTGTGGCACTGCTGAGGTGGTATGGAAGCCAGGTTTCTTTGACAGTGGCCTTCAGCTCATCTGCATTTTTTGGTCTCTTGTTTCTCATCTTCCTCTTGACAATACCACATAGATTCTCTCTGGGGTTCAGGTCTGGTGAGTTTGATGGCCAGTCAAGCACACCAACACCATGGTCATTTAACCAACTTTAGGTGCTTTTGGCAGTGTGGGCAGGTGCCAAATCATGCTGGAAAATGAAATGAGCATCTTCAAAAAGCTGGTCAGCAGAAGGAAGCATGAAGTGCTCCAAAATTTCTTGGTAAACGGGTGCAGTGACTTTGGTTTTCAAAAAACACAATGGACCAACTTCAGCAGATTACATTGCACCCCAAATCATCACAGACTGTGAAAACTTAACACTGGACTTCAAGCAATGGACTATGAGCTTCTCCACCCTTCCTCCAGATTCTAGGACCCTTGGTTTCCAAATGAAATACAAAACTTGCTCACATCTGAAAAGAGGACTTTGGACCACTGGGCAACAGTCCAGTTCTTCTCCTCCTTAGCCCAGGTAAGATGCCTCAGGAGTGGCTTAACAAGAGGAATACGACAACTGTAGTCAAATTCCTTGACACGTCTGTGTGTAGTGGCTCTTGATGCCTTGACCCCAGCCTCAGTCCATTCCTTGTGAAGTTCACTTAAATTCTTGAATCGATTTTGCTTGACAATCCTCATAAGGCTGCGGTTCTCTCAGTTGGTTGTACATCTTTTCCTTCCACACTTTTTCCTTCCACTCAACTTTCTGTTAACATGCTTGGACACAGCACTCTGTGAACAGCCAGTTGAATTGGTGGGTTTTTGTTATTTTTTTTGAGAAATAATCATAATTATTAGAAGAAAAGAATTCTTAATATATTTTTGTGTGTGTGTTTTGTTTTTTTTTTACACAAGTTTCACAATTTGAGTTGAATTACTGAAATAAATTGTGTTTCTGATGAGCTAGAAACAGTGCATTGTGGTGTAAGCTGTTAAGATACTTGAAGTGCAGCCTTAGATTTTGGGTAGAAAAATGAAGAACCTCTTGAAACAGCCTTTGTGTTGACACACCTTAAAATGCTGCCAGCCTTGCAAATGCTGAATGTGAGCGTGAGGTGAGAAATTCTGAGACATTAATGAGATCAGACCTTTATTCTGCCACCGCTCAGCTCCTCACTCATTTTGAGTCTGGCGTCCACCACACGCTTCAGGTCCCGCTGCAGCCTTCGGCCAAAGTCCCGGAACATAGTGGAGCCACCGGACAGGACTATGTTCTAATACACACACAAACACACACACAATTCTGAAATATCTGCCATTTTATTATGAGTAAAATTTAATTTAAACAAATAAATAAATCAAAATAAAAAAAACAACATTACAGATATTAAATCAATGAAATTAAAAGAAAACTCTCTGGGTAAAATGCAATACTGTGGAAACAATTTAGATTTTGTCCACTTATTAAATAAATCCTCCAGGCCACAGAATGTTTTAATAAAAAAAATAAAAGCAAAATATTGCATTTTTTCCTTTATTCTTCTGCAATAAGCTACAGTTACTTTTTTTTTTTTCAGCAGACACTGACAAGGCCAGTAGAGTTGCATGCTGGGAATAAATGACAGGTCAGTTTATAACAGGGTATCTGCAGGAGATGTGTGTACTATTACAGGTTTCAGGGTTCAATTCTTATTTAACGAACTTGAGGAGATATCCCTCTACTTGGATTAGGAAATGCTGGTTTCATCTAGGAAATAAAAGGCTGGCTTCTTCCATCTTTTCTGATGATGAGTTTAAAGGGTAGATGGACCGTGGGCCGTGGCAGTCGACGCTTTCACTGAGGTGAACAGCTTTTAATCTACACTCCATGCCAGAAGTCTGTAAGATATGTGCATACTAGCATGCACCTTTTTCATTTGCCCTCTGTTCTTTGGTGATATCAAGATGCACATAATTCATTTAATCTATAATTCATTTTTTTTTATACCTGAAGACTTAACCCTCCAGCTGAGGATAATCAAATAATGTCAAATTTACACTGCAAGGGTGGCACAGAAGTGCTTCTGAAGTGACATTTAGGTTTCTTTACTATTTAATGTTGCTCAAAGGTGGAATAAATACACTGACACTGCAATAACAATTGCATAATTTTATTCTAGCAGCTGAGGTGAGTCAGAGAAGGCATGATTTACTGTGGCTTTAATGCAGCATTATGTCTTTACACTGACTTTTGAGTTGGCAAAAAAAAACAACCTTTACTCAGCTGTGCTTTAATTCAATTCAAGTTTATTTGTGTAGCGCTTTTTACGATACAAATCATTGCAAAGCAACTTTACAGAAAATTAAGTTTCTACAATATTTAGTAGTAGCTTATCAGTGATGACTGTCAGTTTATGTGCATACATAACTGACATAATACATTTTGTTTAAATTTTGTAAGGTCTTTTGCATTACCACCTCTGCTTAAAGTTGTGTGAAACAATCTTACTAGGGCCACTGCAACATGTGAATGTCTTTTTTTTCTCGTTCAGGTATAATGAAAGCTTTCTGACATTATACAGCTTTTACAGTTCCCAGATTTTAACAATCAATCCATGTACTCACTTCTATGTCATGTACTAACCTATTTCCTATGCTTGTGAAAGACAACCTAGCCAATTACAGTATGCGTGTCGTTGCCCAAACACATTCTACATGCAAACCCTGTTTTTTTTTTTTTTCCTGCAAGCACCTTTTCTCTTTTCACTATCCAATAAATTCTTGATGAATAAAAGGGTTGAGAATGAAGTTTCATGTTTTATTCTATAGCTGTCCAAAACAATAAATGCAACTGAAAACCTCCCTCTTGTCCATGCTGGGAGAAATATGGGTATATCGAGGTTTGAAAGCAGTTGTTATTGTGTGTGTGTGTGTGTGTGTGTGTGTGTGTGTGTGTGTGTTATTGAGTGTGTGTGCGTGATGGGTATTGATGTTTATTGTATTTTTTTTTATTAGTTACACTCTGAATTTTTTGTTAAAAAAACAACAACAACAAAAAACCTTCTAAATGTTTGCTGACAACTGAAAATAAATCCCATAATCCTATAGATCTTGTTATCCGTAGCAGAAAAAAAAAAGGACAGAACTGGTTCACAGGTTGGACTGCCATAAATTTTTCAGTTGTCAAGACAATTGGTAAGCAAGTTTTTTGTGGTGTGGCCTAAATGTCACTGCATATAACCTATGCCAGGGAGATATACACTTGTTTGCAGCAAAAAATAAAAATAAAATAAAGCACTTCCTTTGAAAATATATCGGCATGGCAAGCACAAAACTTTCATTTTAGTGAGCTGGCAGTAATGTAACTTGTAATTAAAAGTAACAACACAAAACCATAAAGAAGTTTCTTTTTAAATTAAGTAACTTAATATTGTAATGCATTTGCTTTAGATGTAGCATTCCTAAAACAGATACCTAATGTCAGTTCTAGATACAACCCTATGAACCAATCACTCTTTAGAGGCCTTTGTTGATTAATTTGCATATGCTGAAGACGTTTTACACCTCAAGAAATGTTGGCAGAAAAAGAAAATAAAGCTAAAAGAGCATCAAAACACTTTCCATTTAATATCCAATTCCTTCAGTATAGTCCAGAGTGAAGTTTGTTTTGAAGGCAAATGAATAGCGATCATTTCAGTGCACTGTGATGTAGATGTGCACTAATTATCAGTGTGCATAATTGAATTTGTCAAGATGCTATTTATTCAGTCAGGCTGAGAGTTGTGAGATATAGAAATGGATACTGAGGTTATTTCAGAGCTGTTCATCCCATTTGCAGGAATCAGTTAAAGCTCTCTCTATTCTGGAGAGTGTAGAGTAATTGTGAACTCAGTGGATAAACATTGACCCCTGCTGGACAAATAAAATAACTGGTCTAAAGCAAAAGCAATTTTCAGACAATAAAATATCCACAATTCTGTTTTCCCTTATTTTTTGCCTCAGGATATACAGATGCGTGCTGGGCTCCCACTAATCTTTTTTACAGGTTAAAACAATAGACAGTAGGGGAGGAAAATTTTAAATGAAAAGACATCTTGCCTTTTAACTAATAACAATCACTTTAGTTTCCCTCTAGGTTTACTCTACAATGCACATGTGTGCATTAGCTGGACCAACCTAAATAACTTTTTACTGTGATTTTAGCAAAAAGAAACCATTGTAGTCAGATTTTATTGGTGAAATTGAGGTTTTGGAAACAAAACTTTGACAAACAGTTTATAGTTTTATTCTTTTATTATTCAAGCAGACAAAAGCTGTATTTGCATGACTAGAAAATAGCTGCCCAGGGAGTGTAAACAAGATAAAGTCAGCTTGCTCCAATAAGGACTTTGGAAAGAGAGGAAAACACTATGAGTTTAAGTTTGATCAAATTTGATATCATAAATATGTCTATACCATGTTTGTTGCTGGCCTATATTAGTGCAGCTTATTGTGCAAATGTAATTTCTCATTCACTGGTCAGCTTGATGTACATGTAATGTACAGGGAAGAGGCTAACAAACTTAATGAAAAGCCAGAAGTTGTGCTGATCTATAGCTATATTTGATAGAGCAATGTAATTTCTCTGAATGCAATGCAAATTTACCTGGAGTTTAACACTCCATTCCACTTAAGTTGAATAATCCTGAATAATCAAATAAATGTGAAAGGGTAAATTTACAATCCCCTCCTCTTGTATTATATAATGTAATAATACATTCTAGTTGTCTAAATCCACTGTATCTATTTTGGTATTAAAAGGATAGTTCATCATTTAATCACCCTCATGTCATTCCAAAACTGTATGACATTCTTTCGTCCTATGGAACATAGACGATATTTGGAAAAACAAGAGTTTTTTTTCTTTTTTTTCTTCTTCATATAATGGCAATCAATGGCCACCAAAACTGTTTGGTTACAAACATTCTGCAAAATATCTTCTTTTGAACAAAGAATGGATAAAGTTTCATGATGTTTGCACGTTGCTATAATTATTTTTACTGTTAACTTATTAGAACAGATAAAAATTATCAACCGATTTTCCATATGCCTATAAGTATATACTACATTTTCTGTATCCTAAGTTCATTTAAAGCTGGACCCTCTTACTCACTTCTACAGCCTGGAAGTGTGGAGAATTTTGTCTTCATTTAACTCTCTGTCAGCTGACTGAAACTCCTGGTTAACACTCAAGATATTATATAGAATTCAAAATTCAGTTGTGTTCTTTTGTGAAGATTATCATGATGAACAAAATGTGTAAGAATCATAAACTTTTGTTGGTCATAGAGCTTATTGGGTTTTAGTTGAGAGAATCAGGGTTCCCTTGTCCTACAAAAATACATCAACACTGCAGCGCTCTGCTGCATGATAATATTGGTATTGTACCTTGTAAAGTGGTCTTCTGACATCGATAGGGCAGTTCTGAATGACTTCATCCACTACATCCGAGATGGGCTGCATGAAGTCTGGGTTGGCAAACTACAGAGTGAAAAGACCTTTTACTACAGAGTTTCCAAAGGTCATTCTGAGTATACATGTTGAATAATTCAGAGAGTGTGGTCTTTTTACCTCAGGGTGAAAAAATATCTCTGGTCCCAGAAAACGCTCATATCCAACATCTATTTGAAATTCATTTTTGCTGATAGCATTGATTCCCTTGTATTTTTTTATCCATTTGCCAGGGTCGATGTCATATTTGGTGAATTCCTTCACTATGTCTGGACAGATGTAGCAATACCTTTCCTTAAAAAAAAAAAAAAAAAAAACTAGTAATGTAGATAGGGAGTACAAAAATTGTTTTAGATGTAAATATGGCTATTATATGGTTATTCGCTATTATAAAAGGATCCAGATCAGAACCTGTACACTGACTGTACATTATCCCAGTTACTACACAGTCAACACACAGCCTGCATCCCAATGTACATTTACATCAAACTGATTTGAGTTAAAATGATTTCATCTTGTGTGTAGATTTGCAGAAATATAAGTAGACAACTGTGAAATCTAAGTTTACTTTATTTCTCTACACAAACACACACACACACACAAAATATAAAATAAAATATAAAATATTTGATCACCGTATGTCAGAGTTGACCAATCGGAATGAAGCATTCCAGTGAGAGGAATATCATCCCTGCTGATACTCACTTTAACAGCTTTTGCAGTCTCCAGTGACTGTTCTGGAGGAATGCCGATCTCTCTCTCTCGTAGCAGCTGTTGAATGAAGTAGGTGATGTCTCTCCCTGCTATAGGGATGTGCTTTATACAGCTGCCAATCACATAACCTTCTGCCTAAGAGATACAAAAGAAAAAGAAATCAGCCACCTAAATTGCTGAGGAAAACTCTAGCAACATATATTTGCAGATCACACTTAATCTAATGCAATGACATTTGTGTATATGTCTACTTTTTGATGGTACTGTATGAAAACTGTTTACCACTGGTATAGCATGAGTAACCCCATCACCACTATCAATCACGATTCCTGTTAGTGTTCGTTCTCCAACCTGTCTTGAAGTCCACGATGCAGCCAATGCCAAAACAGCTAAAAAAAATAGCCACAGAGATAAAACTGCTGTTTCTGACATATTCCATGCTGAATACAGGAATGTGCCTTGTGTGAATGATCCCTCCATTTACTCTGGGCAGATAAAGCAATGCAATTAAAAAAACTTCAATATATATAATATGAGAAAAGAAAAAAAAAAAATCTGATACATTATAAACTCCTCGTGTTAAAAAAGGCTGTATAATTTATAACCCACATATTATAATGTTCAAAATAAGCACAAAATAAAAATGTTTCCTTCATATTTTAGTGCTGCGTTGGACACCATAGATAATGACATACTTATAGATCGATTACAAAACTATACAGGTATTCAACGGCAAGCTTTAAGATGGTTTAGATCCTACCTGTCCAAACGCTACCACTTTGTTTATTTAAATGGGGAATCATCTTAATTATCAGCAGTAAAGTATGGAGTGCCACAAGAATCTTTCCTAGGTCCTCTACTATTTTCAATATACATGTTGCCCCTTGGTAAAATTATTAGAAAATACGGGATTAATTTCCGCTGTTATGCTGAGGATACTCAACTATATATCTCCACGAGACCACATGAAACTTCTAAATTATCTAAGCTAACAGAGTGTGTAATAAATGTAAAAGATTGTAAGACCAATAATTTTCTCCTATTAAATTCAAATAAGACAGAGATATTACTTATCAGACCAAAAAAAAACAGTACACAGAATCTCTTGGATTACAATTTGCAACTAGATGGATGTACTGTTACTTCCTCTACAGTCAAAAATCTGGGTGTTATATTAGACAGCAACTTGTCTTTTGAAAATCATATTATCCATGTTACAAAAACAGCATTCTTGCATCTTAGAAATATTGCCAAGCTATGAAACATGTTACCTGTTTCTGATGCATAAAAGCTAGTTCATGCATTCATGGCCTCTAGACTGGACTATTGTAATGCACTGCTAGGTGGTTGTCCTGCATCTTCAATAAACAAGCTACAGGTAGTCCAAAATGCAGTGGCTAGAGTCCTTGCCAGGTCAAGAAAATATGATCATATTACCGCAATTTTACAGTCTCTGGCTACCTATTAAGTTCTATGTCAGTTACCAAATATTATTACTCACCTATAAGGCCCTTAACGGTTTAGCTCCTGCGTAGTTAACTAGTCTTCTATCACGCTACAATCCATCATGCTCCCTAAGGTCACAAAACTCTGGACTTTTGGTAGTACCTAGGATAGCAAAGTCCACTAAAGGAGGTAGAGCTTTTTCGCATTTGGCTCCCAAACTCTGGAATAGCCTTCCTGATAATGTTCGGGGTTGAGACACACTTTCTATGTTTAAATTTAGATTAAAGACACATCTCTTTGGCCAAGCATTCAAATAATGCATCTCATAATCTTGTACTGCAGTTATATCTGATCAAATGCACATTACTATTACTAATTGATTTTTCCATACATTTTTTCCATATGTACAATAACTGACATAGTTACAATTGATAAGCTACTAAATATATTGTAGAAACTTAATTTTCTGTAAAGCTGCTGTGCAACGATTTGTATTGTGAAAAGCACTGTACAAATAAACTTGAATTTAATTTAAATTAATATTTTTAATGCAATGACTACCTATGACTATTTTATAACTGAGGTGCAAATAATTATAAGTATAAACAGTGACATTAACATTATTTGTACTTTGTGTAAATAGCCTCTGATTTTTTATGCCATCTATCAATGTTAAATTGGGTTTCTCACACATATTTTCTGTGTTGCAACTGACAAGTATTTGAAATAGAAACTAACAACCAAAGACATAATTTTGCATACTTTTTTTTTTTGAATGTGAAACTCAAACAGATTAAGCAACAGCAAATGCTCCTCAGATGATTCAAAAGACCAGTTTTCAATTTCAGGTACACTTTGAGTCTTAAATTTCATAGGTATTCATGTATGTTTCTATTTTAATCTTTGACAAGCTACAATAAAGTTTTCTGTATTTTTTTGTGAATTGCATGGAAACCATTGGAAGATAAATCTGACCCCAACACAATTGATGTAAGCAAAAATTGTGGAGCTTTTTAAAAAAAGCATCTGTTTGTCAAAATGAATGTAATTCATGACCCTAAATTAGAAAAGTCAAGAAATTTCAAAAATAATTTAATTGTTTAAATTTTATTTGTATTTATTTTAATTTAGAGTTTGGGTGTGGTTTAAATTCAACACAATAGGAGGTTTAAATTGAAAAGCTAATTAATTGACAGTCTAATATATATTATACATTATTGACACACAGTTTTCTATGTTTCTTTGTTTATGGCATCTTTGTAACTGAGTTGACATATTTAAACGTAAATGGATTACCTGAACAGCAATATATAGTCCTGGGACGTTGAAGGTTTCAAACATGATCTCAGCTAAGTATTCCCGGTTCTCTGGGGTATTTAGAGGAGGTTCTGTCTGAAGAGAAAATATAGCACTGCAACATCAGGATAAACAGACACAAAAGGTCTGTAGAATAAATGAAATGTGGTCTTTTGTAATGTAAAATATCAGGCGCATATAAAGGGTCTTTTGTCATCATCAAATGGAGCAGCGAAACAAAGGCACACATGCAGTAGACACACTGGAAACATCCTGTTTGTGTCATAAAAACACTGTTGCACTGTGGTACACACAAAGCAGCATAATCTATCATTATGCAAATACTTCAATGGTAGCTTCAATTATGTATGGGCTTCCTCTGTTTCTCAGTGGGAAGAATATGTTTCACAAATCACTTTAAATTACTGTGCCAGACACACCATAATGTCATCCCATTAAGGTCTTTAATGTACAGTCGACATACCATCAAGAAGCTGTGGTCCTCTGGTTCAGCTCTGAGATATTTAAATATGACCTGCTCCATGAACTTCTCCATGAGGTCCCAATCCTCAACAATACCATGTCTGATGGGCCACTAATATGTATAGAGAAAAAAAGACAATTACATGAATTCCTCATTACTCTAGTCTTAGTTAACATCGTCTGTTGTCATTAGGAATCTCAGAAAGAACAGTATATTTCAAAAAAGACAAAAACAGCAAAATAAGAACAAGACAAAGACAGGAAAAATACATTCATCAAACAGTTATGAAACACAATAATAGAGAACAGTTATGAAATATGATATCATGAGGTGGTAAAATGTATATAATGGTAAGTGTGAGACATATGTACACATTTAAGTGTTATTTTGCCCATGTTCTTTTGGCTTTTTGGTCTTTGTTCTCCAAAAACAAACTGCCTTTATGGCTTCATTTTTTAAAACATGTTCTGTTGTAGAAACTTAATGTAGTTTACATCATCTATTCTTCTTTCTGATGTAAAAAAGATGGTCGGTCCCTGATGATGAAAAGCAACCCAACAGTATGATGCTACCACCCCTTGAGAAAAAGAAGTGTGCTTAATGTATTGAATGTGCACTTGTAGTGTACTTCATATCTCAAAGTATAATGTTACAAATGGGTACATGCAGATAATATATTAATGAAATAAAAGGCAACCTAAAAAAAAAAAAAGTAAATTTTCATGACTTAAGTACACTTTTAAAATGTAAAGTTTTACTTTAATACACAATTTAAATGATAATATTTTCATAAAATTTTGTAGTGCTTAAAATAAGAATACTTTGACATTTTGACAAACATACGAAAGCACATTTTAGCTGTAGTGTGTTATTCAATATTAATTTGGATTTGTCTCATATTTGATGAAGTTTGCTACACTGATTCTGATATTTTCTGGTATTACTGTGAAACTGCTTTTAAACTATCTGTATTGTATAAAACACTATATAAATAAAGGTGACTTGTCTTTTTCACAAGGGACTGCCAAACTCTGCTGCTAGTATTTTTTTTTCTTTTTTGGTTGACAGTGTAACATTCTCATCAAACATGATTTTAAAAAGCTCTATCACTAAATCTATCACACTGACTGCAAGCTGAGCAATGGTTTCTTTTGTGCCTATCCTCCGTACAGTTCAATATCATGTCAAGCCCTTGACATGGTTGAATGGCGCCCCTTCACTCTGTTCTCAGTTATTGAACCCTGTAACTCTTTCAAAGTGATCCTTCACCTCTCAAGTCATCTTGTTCAAGCTGAGTTTTAAAAGACAGCCTTTTCTAGGCAGTGTCTGTGTAGCTTTAGACTTCTTGATAATTGAACCATTGCTGCCCCCTGACATTTCCAAACACTTTCGTACATTTCATGAAATCATTGCTAAGACGCTTTACTTTTTATACTCAAAAAAAAATAAAAAAATAAAAAAAGGAAGTAGAAGTACACTAGCATTAGATGCCCTCTTGGATCTTGGATTGTACTGTATGTACAATAGGTCAGGATTAGTACTTCCTTTTGTGATTGCATACAACAAATATGCCTATAAACATCCTGAGGTAGACTGTACAGTGTCTACATGCCTAAAACAACAGACTGATATAATAAACATTGTATTTGCTTAAAGAAATGATTACCTTGGTTGCATAGTTTGGTTTATCAATGGCTTCATCTCCAATGAAGAAATCGAGGTCATCCACCCCTTTCATGAGACGTCTCTGTGCCTGATCTCCAACACTGGCTGTCTCTCTGATCGCAATACCTAAAATGACAATGCTATAATCAGTTGACTATTGTAGCACTGTGAAGTCAAAAAGCACTTTCTTATAAAATATGCTCAACACAAATTTGAATATTTAACAGTATCCACTGACAAAAACATTACAATCAATAAGTGCTATGAAAGGATGTGTGTTGTTAACAGGCTCAGAGCCTATGGGATATTGAGGTTACAGCGGTGGTGGATAACAGCTTTAAATAGTGGCTCCCTAAGGCAGAGTTTAATTAAATTTGTGATCCAAATATTATATCCTGGATCGGAGTGCTGGACATGCAGTATTAGTCTACACTAATTTTCCCTGCTGTGCATCTAACAACTAAATCTGGCAGGCAGCTGCCGCAGCTCACAGGATGGCATGATGAACTGGGGCTCCGTGTTTCCTGCATAACCAATCTTGGTGTACCTGAAGATGAAGAACAGTATATCATCATCATGAATGAGATGAATGAATCAGAATGACTGTGGTTCAGTCTATTTGTTTATCATTTTTGAATCAGTATTTTCAGTGAGTACACGGGCTTTCCATTTATCAAGCAACAGCTGTGGTAGTTTACTATTTAGCTTTAACGCACCTGATTAATGTCTCAACATAGCAGCCAAGTAGATCAAGACCAACATAGCTTAGATATAACAGGAATATTGCTTCCTATACACGCTCTTAATTTTTCATATGCATGTACTAGATGTTTACATAATCAAGACACTGTTATTTCTGAATTAATTTTTCTAGTGTTACCGGACTGAATTCATCAGCTCAGAACAGATACAAAAATATGCATGTAGGGCATATATATATATATATATATATATATATATATATATATATATATATATATATATATATATATATAACCCACATCCCAATATCCCTCATCCAAATTTGTGAATTCATGCACCTGACCCTAATCATAACAGATTAGAAGCATTTAAAATTTAGGAATGGTAGCCTATAGTAAATCAGTATATTTCTACCTCAAATACATGCTCTCATTGCAATCATATAATGACATATCTGTTATCTGTCACATAGATAATAATTCAACGCTAAATAATGGTACTGAGGCAAGCATTTAGTCAAGTTATAATCTGCAGCAGCAAATACATACAATATTTAGCTTAAAGATTTGTCATCAAATTGATTGCAAAGCTTTAAATTAAACTAGAGGATCATAAACGTGTAAACAAACTCACCCTGTCCCGCAGTCTATCACGCACGGAGGGGGCCGCACTGCCATCACCAGCACTGATACAAACACACAAACACATCCGCATGACACAACATTAACGACGTCATCTGCACAGAACCATGTGCCGTTTACAGGGTTGTCAGGTTTACCTTTATTGCGGTATGTATTATCCCCTGATTATGGCTTGCACCGTTATTTTGCGCGACTACTTCCCGAGTCAAAGGGAAGGCAAAAAATAGAAACATGCTGGATCCACTCGCGCTGCCTCATCACGGTCCACAGGGCTGACAGCGAAGTTACGAATCCTACTATAGTAAGGGCTAGAAGGCGAGTTTATTCATATTCATATGCCAAGTCTTCGCCACATGAAGGTAGCCGAAGAGACGTCATGACGTAGTTAATAATCATGAGCCAAGCCTTCGCCACCGAAGATTAATAAAGAACGTCAACATGGCGCAAATTAATATTTATGATTTAAACAATTGCCATAGTAGGCTCCGTAATTTCATGAGTTGGCAAAGTGCCTGCAGAGCGCAGAGCGCGTGGCGCATTATCACTGTTTACTTTCTTAATCTCTTAATGTTACTACTTCAGCTTTAATGGCAGACGTACCTAGATCTGTAAATTGGTTTGAGTTAATTTGCTCCGAGATTATATGGCGAATCGATTTGGAAATAGCCAAATGTTGGGGTAATGAAGTACAGGTATAGGGAATGTGAAGGTGACGTCACGCCGTGTTGCATTATGGGTCCTCCGCCATATTTGCAGGATCGCGCCCTATCCCGCTGTATTTGAATTCGTGTGTTGGAGGGCTGTGTTTGGATTTTCAGTCGAGATTTTAATAAACGTCGATATGGTTGGTCAGTACTGCTCGATCATAGCAGGTTACACGATCGTTCAGGGAGGAAAATGAACAACGGAATACGTTTTTTTTTCAGCTTTCCTTCCTGGAAAAAACAACAAGGGAAGCAGGTGCAGGAGCTGACGAAAAGACGCCGGATCGCGTGGGTTGCCGCAATCAGGAGAACATTTTTTACTTTACAAAACACCCCTGCATCAGCGAGAGTGTGTTCGCTGCATTTTCAGTCAGGTGAGTCCTCTGGTCTCTAACTTTGACCTAAATACAATATTTTCATTTTGCTCTCATTGTCTTAAACGTCGATGTGTGTTGACTTCCAGAGCAAAGCATAATTTTTGGCTATCAACAGATAATGTTCCATTTGCAACAACAATCACAATATCTAAGAAATGGAATATATATATATATATATGCTTATATATATATACATGAAGAAGAAGTCACACACTGTCAATAGTTTTATTAAGATCACTTTAAATTAATGTGTTAGCTTTTGTTTATCTTCTGGTCCAGTTTCTACTAACATAATTATGTATGTGTGTGTGTTTTTAATTAATGTGTTAGCTTTTGTTTATCTTCTGGTCCAGTTTCTAATAGTATATATATATATATATATATATATATTATATATATGTGTGTGTGTATATGTAGTGAGCAGACCATATATATGTATGTATGTATGTATGTATGTGTGTGTGTGTGTATGTATCGGGAGCGATGTGTATATGGTAGCTGTGTGTGTCCTTGAAAGTATATGAAGATGTCCATAATTGTCTATAACCTACAAAATTCTGTATTTACAGGACAACCATCATTTGAAATGCTGGACACTCATCCTGACTGGGCACCAACTTTTGTAAAAGTTGTACAAAGCAAGAGATGTTGTGTATTGTATATTCCTTGATGACTTGTAGGATAGTTGATAAATGATGTTGAATTTGTGGTTCATGTTAGCAGATGATAAAGCCAGGCCACATTGCATGAATCAAATCAATTATTTATTTTGTTTTCAATGAACAATTTGCTTTGATATTGTGTACATCTTTTACATTCCTTTTAAAAATGTTTGTGACTCAAGTTTTTATATAACTGCTTAATAAATACATTAAGTGACTTATATGTTTCTGTACTGATTGTATCCACAGAGACCCTTTAAAGGGATAGTTCACTTTAAAATGTAAATTCTGTCATCATTTACTCACCCTCAAGTTATTTTAAACCTGTGTGAATTTCTTTCTTCTGCTGAACACAAAGGAAGATATTTTGAAGAATGTCAGTAACCAAACAGTTAACTGGAACCACTGACTTCCATAGTAGGAAAAAAAAATTCTATGTAAGTCAGTGGTTCCAGTTAACTGTTTGGTTACTGACATTCTTCAAAATATCTTCCTTTGTGTTTAGCAGAAGAAAGAAATTCACACAGGTTTAAAATAACTTGAGGGTGAGTAAATGATGACAGAATTTTTCATTTGAAAGTGAACTATCCCTTTAAGTGCACATAAACTGGGATGGGCAAAGATACATCAATCTATAACCCAAGCCTTCAGAGGAACTTCACTAAGGTGCTGGGAGTGCATCACCTGTACATAAAGACAGAAATGTTAATCAATGACAGATAAATTAATTATCTGATTAATACATATTAAATTTAATTAATTTGTGATTAATAAAAGCAGAACCATTTAAATTATCTTGTTTTCATGCTAACACTGTCAAACTAACTTATAAATGTAAATTATGTATTTCAATGTAAAAATAATGTAATGTAAATTATTGATTGTAAATTATGTATTCATTAATTTCTAATCAACATAACCACATGAGTTACAAAAATAAATCTGCCCGCCACAAGCAAAATAAAACTGGGTGTTTTTAGACAATTTTGACGATTATAACATTGTTTTTTTTTTTTTTTAAATGCAACTGCTCAAACCCACTGATTATGACTCTTTAAAATAACATAACTTTAGCTGAATATTTAGCATTTTGTTTGTTTTAATAACTTTGGCCAAAAAAACACAAGTGCCATCTTATGAACGTGTTGATTCATTGCATGGAATACAACAGAGAAAGAATCAATTTTACAGAATCATTAAGATACGTAGGTATTAATACATTGTCAGTAAATAGCATATTTCTTTTAGCTAGTTTGCCAACCGCCATAAAACTCCGACAGAAGAAGAAGTGCCATCTTACCTTTGCCAGTACGACTGTGCTCTTGCAGTTAGGCGGCCTGTGAATGAGGATGTCTTGTACCCAGCCGCTGCAAAACTTCATGGGCTTGAAGGGATTTATAGCTCTTAAACTCCTGCAAAGTGTACGCACTCAATCCAAAAACAAGGTAATTGACGATGTCCAGATATGTGAGCGGAGGTAGTGCGTCTGGATCTGTAATCCAGTCTTGGGCTTCTAAATCATATGGATCTATGTTTTTTATCTCGGACAGTTTGTCCAAATAACGTTTTAGGGCAGTGGCATTTAGTTTTTTCTCCCAATAGGGTCCCTTCTCTTTTTCTTTCAACTTCTCCATTTCTTCCGTTCTTCTTCAATTTTACCTCGTTTTAGCCAAACACACCCACCATAAATGTCATAGCAACGGTCGGCGAAAAGGGCGAAAACGTAAACAGAGATCGTGCCTCTAAACATGGCGCCCACGTCTCATAATGCAACACTGCGTGACGTACCTTCACATTCCCTATAAAAACAATGGACGTATATCTCTTGGTATATAAATATGTTATTAATGAAGGTTGGAAAATTTGGGGATTGGGGCTGTATTGATGACGATGATGATTAATTATTACTATAGTTTAAGATTATTGGCAGTATTTATTTATTTATTTTGTCAATTTTTATTGTGTGCATTGTTGATTTGGCAATGTCGTATGTTAAATAAACACACAAATACATACATATTATACATACATAAAAAGCAAGTTTAAATCGAATTATACCGAAGTCCCTTTTATGCTCTTTATAGGGTAAACTCTAGATGGCAGTCGGTCCTAATTTTACATTAGCCTAAATAATTTATTTCGAATGAGTTATGAACATTTGTAGTCCCTCCGTAGTGTATTGAAGTGATGCTGTGTATAAATGATCTTATATTGCTTTATTATTCTCACAGTTGTTGTTTTTTATTATTATTTCATGATATTATGTAGCTACAATTATGATTTTTAGTAAATCATTTTATGGCTCACTTTCAAAACGTTTTAAATGATTGCCCACTGTGTTCTTTAGACCCGTGTCAGAAATTAAAGTTTTTATTAAAAGGACATATCAATACATTTACTCAAATTCCATTTCAGTTAATTAAATAATTGTCATATTTACAATATTAATATGATATCATAAATATTGTACAAACAGTATATTTTATTATAACTACCTGTGTCTGCTGTTAACAAGTTCATTAAAACAAAATACGTATGATCTGTTTAAAAACACTAATCACTAAGAACAGAATAGAATACTATATGTAATATGATATCAAATGTTATAGACTTAGAAAGAGCCTGGTGTAATTAGTGAACTACGTTTTTACTTCTAATAATCTGTTTTATGTTAATAAGTGGCAAATATAATTGGCATTTAACATTAACTTCCAGAAGAAATGTGAAAAGTGAAAGACCAGTTGCAAATCCTACACATCTCCGTCTTTAAATAAATGATATCATATTATATAAAATACGCTAAATATAAAATAAAATGTTGTATCTAAAATAAAATGTTAAAATGTACCGCATGTGTTGTTGTGGCTTGTTAGACATCGTAGGACTTTTGTTTTGAAGTGTCGTCGAACGCTTATTTACCAGGAAATGGAATTCCAAAAATTATTGCGCGAAAATCAACGAAATGACAGCACGAGTTAGAATGGCTGAGAACGGTGCACAGGTATATCTGACAAATCAGTTCACATTAAAGCTTTACGTAAACATACAATTACTAGATACATTTAAATGTATGCTTGCATTATGACCCGCTGAATGGAATGGACTGTTCCTGTACATTTACGTTAAACTTGGTTCATTCAGATGATCATTAAAGTGTTTAACTAAATCTTAGTCGACGGAAGCGCAAACTGAGGTTTTAGGTATCTCTGCGTTATGTTTAAATGGAATCGTACAATTGATAGTACAGGCATGCCACGTGTTATACCTTGCTTGCAGTAAACATCAGTGTTTGTGCTTTTGTAGTTGGTAAGCAGACTTGAAGGGCGACAGTCATTGAGGGACATTGAACCCAATATATTTCCTGTCGACGGTGGTCCAGGTCAAGGTGAAGTAAATACAAGCTGACCCTGCATGTGTTAAACAGAGATTGAATTTAAGTAGTGCTTTAAGTTGTTTTCACGTTAATTTGGAGAGTGAAAATATATATATGATTACTTTATAGAAATAAAATAAAATGTTTGGTTCATTTGAACATTCTGGGAGGTGACCGTGGTCTATAAAATGATAGCAAATTTGTGGTATAAATAGCCTACAGATTTTCACAGGTGGCAGTAGAAACCTGATATGATGTCATTTTTATGAAGTCCACATATGTGTATGATAACATCTTATTTGTAAGTCACTTTGGGGGAGAAAAAAAAGTTCCTGATCTATTGGCTTTTATATTATTGCAGAAAATCAGCTCTTAGATGAACAAAAAAGTTATGATCCTTACACATTTTGTTCATCATGATAATCTTCAAAGTGAACACATGTATGAATTCTGAATGAATGATGATGTTTAATGGCCCAGGCAACCTCTGTATAGTTCCATTTTAGCCACATGTTAGCAATCACTAAAGTCAGAGCTTTAAAAATCAAAAGGGTGTATTGCTGATGTATATTGTGTTATAGAATGAAACGTGAAAATATCTTAAGCTTGTGTAATTACAGTCCTTATTACACGCATTTAATCAAAAAACCCGTAGACCTAAGGGGATAGAACTGGAAGTGCTAAAATGCTAACTCATTTCCAGGTTTTTCCCAACAACAAAAAATGTCTTTCATGTAGCACTTTATTAAAGTATAAAAATAATTGCACACTGAGTCCAAAATTTTCGTATGCATTTTTTTGTTTTTGTTTTTGTTCCAGATTCGTCATCCTTTCCTAAAAAAAATGCTTGCTACAGATGTGAAAACGAATCAAACCTGATCTGATTTTTTTTAATGTTGGATGAAAGTTTCCGAGGTAGTTTGTAAACGTGATTGACACTACGTGAGGTCGTATTTATTTTTTAAAGGGATAGTTCACCCAAAAATGAAAATTTGATGTTTATCTGCTTACCCCCAGGGCATCCAAGATGTAGGTGACTTTGTTTCTTCAGTAGAACACAAATGATGATTTTTAACTCCAACCGTTGTAGTCTGTCAGTTGTATAATGCATGGCAATGGTAACAAAATCTATGTGAGTAAAAAAAACATGCACAGACAAATCCAAACTAAACCCTGCGGCTCGTAACGACACATTGATGTCCTAAGAAACGAATCAATTTTAATTAATTTGGATTTGTCTGTGCATGTTTTTTTTTTTTTACTCCCATAGATTTTGTTACCATTGCCATGCATTATATAACTGATAGACTACAACGGTTGGAGTTAAAAATCATCATTTGTGTTCTACTGAAGAAACAAAGTCACCTACATCTTGGATGCCCTGGGGCTAAGCAGATAAACATCAAATTTTCATTTTTGGGTGAACTATCCCTTTAATGTGCGAAAATCTAGGACAAGAATTTCGGACTCAGTGTGCAAAGACCTTAAGTGTTAATTCAGTTCTGCATCCATTCAGGTGATGTCGTGGAGTTTCACGGCTTGGAGGGCACAGGAAAGACCGAAACCTTGTACCACCTCATCACCCGCTGCATCATGCCAGTCCAGAGTGGAGGTCTGGAGGTGGCGGTGGTCTTCGTTGACACGGACTACCATTTTGACATGCTGCGCTTCGTGAGCGTTCTGGAGGGACGTTTGGCTGAAGACTCTAAGGAGGGTGATGGCTCTGAAAACGAACCAGAGGAGAGGGTACGTTCATGTCTGGGCAGGGTGTCTGTAGTGCACTGCAACAGCTCAGTACAGCTCCTCCTAACCCTACAGTACCTCGAAAACACCTTTTCCAGCCAGCCCTCCCTCGGCCTTCTGATCATCGACAGCATTTCTTCCTTCTACTGGGTGGACAGATTCAATGGCGGTGAGAGCACTGTTTGTCAGGAGGCTAACCTGAGAAAGTGTGCCGAGTTGCTGGACAGACTCCGCAGAAACTATGGCATTGTGATTTTTGCCACCACTCATGCCATAATGAGGAATTATGGATCTGATCCAGGGGTGTCAGAAGTGCCTGGCTCATCATCATCATCTCGCAGGTGGAGGTCAGCTGATAGTGTTACAGACTTTGACAAGCCCTACCTGTGTAAAGCATGGCAGAGAATAGTAACTCACAGAATGCTGTTCACTAAAAGTCATGTGTTGAAGGACAGCAAGCAGGTTTTCTCCACAGCATGTACCAGCATAATGACCAAAGGTGTTCAAAGATGCTTGTTTCATGTCATGGAGGACGGTATTAAATTTGTATGTGACAAGTGAGCATGTACTGAAATTCTCAGTACAGGAAATATTTGCTTTTGGGTTGTCACACAGGAGGACTACTTGGTGGACTAAAAAAAAAAAAAAAATCTTAAAATGTCCAATTATTGTCTGTCAGTGTGTTAAATAATCAATGCAATACTTTTTCTGTTTTCTTTACTAAATAAATAATTGCAATGGACCGTTAATACAGAAAACTATGCTGGTTTATGGTGTAGTTGTTCGATTAATGGCTAATAAAGGCCTTATTGTATTCACTTTCCTTGAGAAAAAAACAAAAAAAATTTTTTCAAGTCACTTCACAATAATATGGAAACTAGGCAAATCAGTGATGCATACTGTACATACAGTATAAGATAAATTCAAATTCAGCTCTAAACAGCTGACAATAGTGTCATTGATTCACTTCAATTTAATAACAGTAAAGTTCATCGATTATGAAACAACTTTAATTCTGTTAAAAGCAGCTCAAGATGATAGTTCTGTTATTCAGCTCAAATCAATTAAATGACCGTATCAATGTTGCAAAATTTAAGAATTATGAAACAAATTTGACTCAGCTGTAAAGCAGCTCTACAAAAGACAATAGTTACATTATTCAGTTCAGTTGAGTTTAAGATTTGTGTTCATCAACTGATAATGTTAGTGCCACCAAATCAATATTATTACGTAGTGCACACAAGTAAAGGAAACTGCGAAATCAAATCACATGCCATTATGATTTTTTTTTAAATTTTTTTTTTTTAAAGCCTATTAAAGTTAAATATTAAAAGTCTTCTTGTTGACCATGGCCAGATCATCTGTGGGTAAAAAGAGTCCAGTTCTACTACTTTGATTTAACATACACAGAGCTGTATTTTAATCCACCAGCGGACAGTGACGGTGTGCACTTTGGCTCAGATATGGGCATGTCATGTTCCAACTGAGCTCTTTCAGGTAGTGTGAGGTGAACTCCTGGTTGTGATTACAAAAGAGACAAATCTTTTTCTGGTGCTTAGCCTTGAAAGGGCTCCCTTCCTCCCACATATCTGTAATAGTGTACCTTAAAAATATCTGATTATCACATAGGCTACTTTATTGTTTGAGTTGGACACACCTAAATAAATGCCTAAAAACCCAACTCCTAATTTTGTCCATGTCTACAGTTAAATTTAGCAAAAAAAAAAAAAAAAAAATCCAATAAGTATGACTTACTAAAATGTGTACCACAGGTGGGGTAAAATGCCCACTGTCTTACAAAGCAGTTTGCTTTATACATTTACAACAGAATCAGAGTCCAGGCAGTTTTAGCTTAAACCTAAAAAGAATATAGTCAATAATTATGAATCACAAAATTATAACAGCCTATTTGAAAAATATTGTTTTCTGATGCTAACCCACTAGCTAACTAACTATCTGATGCTAACTTGAGGTAGCATAATTTTTAAAGGGGTCATATGATGCTGCTAAAAAGAACATTATTATGTGTTAATGTGTTTATGCAGTTTAAGGTTCAAAAAACATTATTTTCCACATACTGTGGGAGTCGTGTCTTCTTTTGGAAGGCCAAACAAATAAGTTTCGCTTTCTCAACGAAACAGCGTCACACACCAGCTTGAGTGAGCCGTGGTCTAGAGTGAACCACGGCCGGCTTGAGTGAGCAGAGGCGGGCGGCTTGAGGCGGATTCTACGAAGGAGCGTACCTTGGTCTTGCAGCAACCATATGTGACGACCCCGGGCTGGACTCCGCTTCGTCCACGGTGAAAGCTGATTCAGTGATCCACAGTGCAGAGTTTATGTATTTCCTCAGCGACCAGCACGGATCAGCCCCAGGCATGACGAAGCGGATTTCGTCCTCTTTTGGAAGGCCAAACAAATTAGTTAAGCTTTCACAGTGAAACACACAGCGTCTATATGACATGGCGGCGGTGGCAACAACAATACTACAGCAAGAATAAAAGGTATGCCTTCTTTCTTTGAGTGAACATCTGGGTGGCGTTATGCAAATCATCCCACATAGTGACATATATATGTGGGGGCATGTTAGAATGTGCCGTTTCAGGGGGGCGTGGACAAGGCTTAACTTTTATAAAGAATATCTCTTTGGATTTGAGACTTTAGTCTTTGCAACTTTACAGATCTTCTTTATTCACCAAGAGCTTGTAACTCTCCAAAGAGAGAGGAAAAATTGAAATCGCATCATATGACCCCTTTAAATATAAAATCCAAATATTTTAATTCAACCAACTAGTTAATATACATTTGATAGTAAAACCAAGGATATGATGTTCAGAACAGAGTAGCTACAGTAATTAAGCCTTGCCCCCTGGAGGTATTTTACCCCACAGACTAGGTTTAAAAAAAGAAGAAGAAAAAAAGTCATTCTGAAAATATAATCATATTTTTCTTAAATTTACATTTAGTTATTTAGCAGACATTTTTATCCAAAGTGACTTACAAATGAGGACAATGGAAGCAATCAAAATCAACAAAAGAGCAATAATATATAAGTGCTATAACAAGTCTCAGTTAGCTTAACACAGTACACGTAGCAAGGTTTTTTTTTTTTTAAATAATATAAAAAGAAAACAGAACAGAAAAAGAATAGAGCAAGCTAGTGACAGAGGTCTTTTTGCTTTTGCTAATTGTATAATAAATGAAAAGAAAACAGCATACAAAAAGATTAGAAAGCTAGTGTTAGTTTTTATTATTATTATTATTATTATTATTATTATTATTATTATTATTATTTTAAGAATACAAGCAGCAAATGAATAACATGTAATCCCTATCTACAGGCCTCACTATTCTCATATCATATATAACTGATGTTCTACAAAGTCTACAAAAAATAAATAAATAAATAAAAAATCTTGACTTTATCTAGTGGTTATTTTGGGAAAACCAGTAGGGGGCATTTAACCCCACTTTTCCCTGAGTCCTTTTGAAATATCAGTCATAACATGTTTCAGATGATGGATAATAATAATAAAATGTGACTTTTTACAGGCCGTGTGCATAAAGCATGACACCTAGGCTATGCAATTTTTTCTATTTTTTTTTTTCTTCCCAAGACCACCCACATAATACGTTCCTGCCAATTATGAGACAAGTGCGACAATCATTAACCAGTAAGGTTCATTAAAAAGAATTCTTTGTGAACTGGGTGAATACTACACAATTGGATTTTAGCTTTAGCACTTCATCAGCTAACAAAAAAAGAATAATTAGGCCACAAATGGGTTGTTTTTACACAGGAAAAACTAAGGGAAAATTTATTCAACCTTGTGGTTTATTTTGTTGTAATTAGTGGATGTTGTTGTTGTGCATGTGCATGTGTGTGTGTGTGTGCAAAGGTCCTACTTGGTGTTATTTATTTTTATGTTAGAGGCAGAAAATGGTAATCTATAGGCTAGAGAATATGTATTGAAAAATTAGACCTAAAAATCCCTGAAATGTTTGTTTTTGAAATAATCAATTTTGTTGTTAAACGCTGAGGACAGACTTTTGTAACCAGTCCCATGCACAAGTTCTCTCACACACACAGCGTGGATCATTCAGTGAGGGAAAGAGGAAACGTGTCGAAGCAGAGCGATGAAAGCATCAGTGAGACACTGTCTTTCAAACACTGGTGCTTCTTTCAGGCCAAGAAGCTCATTTCCTCTTGCACCTGGACTGCTTTGGACATCTTCCCTAGAATCCTTGACCTTTAATGAGCCCCCCTTTTTTTTATGAAAAAAACCCCACAGAATTACCAATGTATTTATGAAACACTGCTTTTATGTGTTTTATTATTTTATCTTTGGTTTATTTTCTATAGTTACAATGAAGGCTGTAAATAAATGAGATGGAATAGTGTGCATTTATTTGCTGATTTGTTGAATTTGTCTACATTGCTGTGAAAGAAAAAAAAATAGACTTCATCTGCTTAAAGAAAAAAAAATAAACAGGAAATTGGTGAGCTTGTGATAATTACTGCTTGGTTTATGTCATCAAAAATCATGTAAATGTTCTCTCTCTCTCTCTTCTCTGTTATTGTATGCTTTTATTTATTTTAAGTATGTATTCAGAATAGTGTAGTGTAATAATGGTGGGGTGATAGTATATATAATGGAAATTGAAAGAAAGAAAGAAAGAAAGAAAGAAAGAAAGAAAGAAAGAAAGAAAGAAAAAGGAAATGCACCGGTAACTTTACACGTGTAAATAAATGTCTATGTGCAAACTATTAACAAACAGAAATAATAAGTTTACTTTATACTAAAACAAACAATACTAATATTTGGTCATTTGATGGGGTGTTTTAAAATAATAAATATAATGTAATAACTGAAAAATATTCGCTAAAAGATGACGAAAGAGTGTGAGTTAAGTAATACTGCCTTTAAACGCTGAAAAGCGATATGGACTCAATCCAGTTCAATTGCCAGAGTCTACTTCCGCGTTTTACCGCCCACTGCTGACGACTGAGAAGACTTTTTACCTCCAGTGTGTCCCTATGTGTCGCTCCGCAGGGTCAGTGAGACTTTTTTAAAAATATCTCCATGCAGTTTTAAAGCGAAATAACTGTTATCATTAGCACATCACACGTCATATTTTCGGTTTGTAAATGTTCTGTACGAGTTGTGCGCAATTTAACACTGTAACACTGTCTTAAACGTTAAAGTGGGTCTATTTGTCCGTTGCAGTGACAGGCAGTGTTTCGGTCTCTCTTAAACATGGCCACCATGATGGAGTAAACGCTACAACTTTAAAATTCATATAATCGAGGAAAACTATGCTTCTTTCACCCAAATGAGGAATGTTTCGACCTGAAATATCGTACCAAACGCCTAATCCACATGAGAGCTTCGGGAAAAGTTTCTTCTTGGATTACATTCTGAATTAAGTTAGCTGGAAGCTGGAAAGGAAAGAAGAGAATTGCATCAATTCCGTAAGCATTAGCTACTCTTCATCATTCCTCACGCTTTCCGCCGTGTTTATTTGTTTATATGTTGGTGTTTGTAGTTTATGTTTGGGTGAAAGGTGCGATATTTGATGTTTGAAGTGGAACGCAAGTGTTGTTTTGGTTTTCATCGGAAAGTGGTGATAGTTGCAGCCTGTGCGAGTGTGAAGAGTAACATTGTAACATTCTAATGACAGATTGTTATAAAGTCTGAGAGCGCGCATATATCATTCCGCGGCTATACGTCTTGGTTTGATCGAGGTATTTAACTAATGACAGATTACTCCCTAACCTTCAGAATAAACGAAAGTATTGCATTTCGTATGGGAGTGTGAAGGACAACGAGGAAGTAACGAGAAAAATATCTATCTGGGTTATAAAATAAGTCTGTATGCCGTTGGTTTCAGTCCAGAAGAGTAAGGGTGGCCCGACGTTGTTTAGTAAACGTCACACCGACGTTTAGCGGCAGAAAGTTGTTTTGTTTTCACAGAGGTCCAGCCATCTTCCTCCAGTCAAGTTAAGAGCTACTAAACAAACCAGTCTCCCTCAACCCAGACTTTATCCTCAGGAGTACCCTGCTGCTTTAAAATACTGATTGCATAACTGGGGATTCTAAATTACTTAGTTGTGAGAGTTTTAATCAAGTTATTACGATATAGATATACTTTTCCAGCTTGTAAGGGTTTGCTGACTTGACATGTCAAGCATTGACAGCAGTGTGACGTGTTACACGGCGTCCATAACTACTATTTTTTTTTTTTAATGAACAGTTTTTTTTATGAGCTCATATTCGTTGAGGGTCTATATGGTTTGGTATTTAGTCTTTAAAAGCATTTTTATTTTTTATTTTTTTATTTTTTTACGAAATTACCTTTTTATTTATTTACTAATCCAGTTCATGTATTGTATTTCTAGGCATTATAAATAAGGTTGTATTTATTTGTCATCCACCTAAAGACTCTTTAAGACTATGTTTGGAATGGCTGTGTACAGTATTAATTTTTTTTTTCTGTATGAAATGAATATCTAGATGGCTTTATTGTTGTATATTGCGCATTTTGGCAGAGCACAATATGTGCAAAACTGTATGACAGAATGCACCTTGCATTTCCAATGTGATTATTTAATCTTTTCTTCACTCAGTCATTATTTGACCAGACTACCTAGTATCTGCAGTCCAGACATATATTTAAAAAGAAATGGAATAAAAATGCAAACTAGCCATTTTTTAAATTGTCAAGATGATAACTGGACCTCACTTGCTGCCATATGGATGGTGACTATTAAGATAAATAGAACAAAACATAGTGCACAGTATTTAGAAAGCTATTTTGCAGATGGCCTTTCCGCTGCTTCTGCAGCTCTGCTGAACAATTCTCATAATAGTAGGAGACCATTTTTCACTTTAAGTGGTTTAATGAGACACATGAGAATTGGTTGAGTTCAGTTGCTTCAATGGCAGCCTCTCCAGAGGAGTTCAGATCTGACCTATTCTTCACTATCCACCACAGAGAAGCAGCTTGGCTTTATAGAATCTGCTCACTTGCAAACGCTTTTTGGGAGAATGGACTGGAAAGCAAAAGTTTTAAATAACCTACCAAGTTTTTGTGCTTAAAAAGTTACTGCCAAATTAAAAAAGTGTGCTTGTTTGAATTTAGAATCACATGGCGGAGAATGACCATCATATTTTCTGCAGTGAAACTTGCAGCCAGTGTAGTTATCATGATGTTGTTTTCGTAACAAGTCCTGCGGTACCTGGTTGTTGTCTGGTGTTACATGCATTCAGTGATCACTGACTCCAGAAGCCCTCTGGTTTGGGCTGCTTAATGTCCAGTCCCTCACTTGGGGCTGTGCTGTTGAGTTTCAAGTTGCTATTTCGTCACATTTGTCTTAGTCAGAAGTTACTGAGACTAGTATCTGGTGAAGGATTGACTTGCCCTAGCATGCTCAGTTTACTGTAATCTACCAGTGTTACCTGGAACGAAGTCTGAATCCACTAGAGCTGTGTTTGCTGTGGCAAGAGTGCTGTCACTGTTTCTCATGGCACTTCATTGTGTAATCCATGTTATGCTGGCCTTTTATTTATTTAATCTCAATGGATGCACAGCGCACCTGTATTTGACGTACCGTAAACTCTAGTGTGAAGGTGCATGCCTCACCGTCACTTTGTCTCACACACACACAGAGAGAGAGAGAGAAAGAGAATTGACGCGCTACATGTAAACAATATTGTTTGTTGTATTTTCCTGTCAAAATAACGGCCTTCCCTTTGGAATTCTTCAGCTTTTAAGAACTGACGTTTTTTTTCTTGTAGTAGGCGGAACTAATGCACAAACGGTAATCTCATTGGCTGGCGCTAGGGATGTGACGAGATCACGTGCTACGAGATCTCGTGAGATCCGATGTGTCCCGCGAGATCCGGCTGGTCTCGCGAGAACGTGACGATATCCTTGCAAAACAATTTGCTGTTTACATTAGAGCTGCACAATTAATCGTTTAAAGATCGCGATCTCAATTCAAACACTCAAGCAATCTTATTCCTGAAAGACAACGATTCAGCTATGTCTGTTACAATTGTTTCACATCGCGAGAGTCAGTGGAGCGTGAGAAGCACGTTTTGTCGCTGCCCATGTTAATGAATCATTCAGGCTGCTGCTTAACAACACAGAAAGTATTTTCAACCACACATCATTATTTCTGTGTTACAGACATTTAATTAACATAAGTACTGAGATAAAAGTTTATAGTTTGGGTATAAACACTTATTCTCTACAGTAGCGTTCAAATCAAAAGTATCTAAAAACGTGTATGTGTTGTAATGCTTACACTCTTCCTCCAGCAGGTGGCGACAACTGCCCGTTTAAAAGTATTTGTCATTGAATCATTCATTCAGGAGATTCCAATAATGAAACAAGTCTTTATGAATTGAGACACTGACTCATTTATTTATTTTGTTCAAATTATTATATTTTTTAAAGACTTAAGCAATGAGCATTTTGTCAAAACCACTAGTAAATTATTTTATTTTGTTTGGTTTTCTAATCTTTTTTTCTTCAGAATTGAGATAATCACGATCTCCAATTTATATATATATATATATAAACATGATTCTCTATGTATCCAGAATTGTGCAGCTCTAGTTTATGTTTCATGTTGTTTATTGCGGCATATAATAGATATATTATATTATGTAGATATATAATAGAAGTTTAATTTCATAAAGCACAAGTTGATTTCAAAATGCTTCTACATTTTTTGCATTTTGTGTTTTTCAGTTGAATAAAATACTATTTAGTCATTGAGGATTTCTTTAAAAAAAAAGTCTAAAAATCCCGTCTGGTCTCGTTCTTGTGAACCCAGTCTCGTGTCTCGTCTCGTCTCGTGGGATAAGTGTCTCGTCACACCCCTAGCTGGTGCTCACCTATTATCGTCCCTGTATTGGTTTCAGCAAATCAGTCAGAGTGAACGCACACAACCTGATTAATATTCATTAATCCTTAGTGTGTTTTATATTGTTCTTATAAGTAGAATTCATATCATTATCTTATCAGTATTTTTGTTGTTTTTTCCCCTATTTTTCTTTCTTTTTTTTCTTTATTTTTTTTTATTTTTTACAGAAACACTGAATGACCCAAAAAAGCACCACCACCAGTCCAGTTAAAATGTTCAGTTAAAATGACTAATATGCATTCAAACATGGTTATCAAGTTTTATTTCTAATTACTAAAGTTAAATAATACTTGATTATCATATTATAATACTTCACAGACTAATGTTAAGAGTGTACTTAGGCTTATTTAAAAAAAAAAACTGTGCCATTTTACAAACATATATGATTATTATGTTGAACTTTATTCTTGAGAAGATGGTGCCATATTAAGCAGAATATAAAAAGTGTTTCTGTTGCTCATTAAAACGTTTCTGAAATGTCTTGTGTTTTTGACAAATATTGCATTTTATTCACTTCATCTGTGATAGAGTATGCAAACACCATGTGAGTGTCACTAACGGGAGCAGAGTATGTAAAGATTGTTTGATTGTCTTTTAAGTGAGCATAGGGTTTCTAGCTTATAGTTTTGTTTTTTGATTTTTGTAGCAGTTGTTCGTGTCAGATCTCCTATTACAATGTTTTCTGAAGGATCATGCGACATTGAAGACTGGAGTAATAGCTGCTGAAAATTCAGCTTTGTATCACAGGAATAAATTACATTTGAATATGTATATTAAAATAGACAACGTTATTTTAGAATAATGTTTTTTTTACTGCATTATAAATAAGAGAACATAAGAGACTTTATTTCAACAACATGAGAAAAAATAAATGATTAAATTGGTTTTCCAGACTTTTAACCAGAAGTGTAAATATAGATGAATATAATTTTTATTTTTTTGACACAACGTATGCTAGAATATGAGCAATCATTTTTTCTGTCATCACCCAGGTGCTGAGGCGCGTGCGCACAGGTGAGACCTGAACAGCATACGTTGATATCTGTGTTTAAACTAAACTCATTTAAGCTCTGCTAGTTTAAACATTTATGAGCCAGAGGACGCGAGCTTGCGCTCGAAGTGAGAAGATTTGTGCATGCTCATCCGAAGCGCACAAACCCGCGTCTCAGAACACCCGCAGATATAAAGCTCTCTCTGGAGTATTGTGTTTGAAAGGACAAATTAACACAAAATTTTGTCATTTGCCATTTTTTAAAGTCATTGTTCCTAGAACTGTTGACAGTTGTACATTTTTACAGTTGATAGGTGAAGTAATAAAGAGCTTTTACAGACTAATTAGGCCACATCCATAATAGCCATCACAGTTTTATTGTAAGTGGAAAGTGTGCTGTTTCAACACTGATGCTTTCCAGGAAAAAGTAGTGCTTGGCAGATGTAAGCTTTTGGCCTTTGCACTGGTGAGGACAGATTTTGTTTCATGTTGGTGCACATGTTATGATAACCTGCACATGTTCTTAAAAATTTACCCTCATAGATGTTTTGGTACTTCACCATACTCCCAAAGTCTAAAGCTGTTAAGTTGCTAATGATAAACTTTGGCATAAGCTGGCAGGATACTAGATGCTGGCTTTTGTGTACATGCTATATTTAGCAACTTCATCCCTGGTGTTGGCATCTATTATCTTTATTGCATTGCATAATTCACATAATAAACTCACGAAAGTGACATTTACATTTACATGTGTCCCATGCGTATGTGGTGACAAATGAGAACAGCTAGAAAAAGATGTGTGTTTTATTTGATGGTCACATTTAGTCTGTTAAATATTGTCTATTTTTTCAAACTTTAAAAATCTTCAAACTGAATAATAATTCAAATTTTATTTGGGAGGTTTGGTGAGGAGTTAATGAGTTAAGGATTTAAGGAGTTAATATGTAAGTTAATAACTCAAGTCTAAAAACGTGACAACACATTGACATCAGTGCTTCCCGCGGGTTTGAAATATACTTGCGGTGGTAGCCGGGTGGAAATCCTCCTATTACCCACGGCACAAAAATGGTCTGCTACATGTGACAAATAACAAATAATGTGTATTTTTTAACAATATTTTATTTATTGAAATTCATTTTAATTACATAGGCTAGTATTACATTTAATTACATACTAATATTATGCATTATTATATGCATTGTAAATTATGCAGAATTACAGCATTAAAATGGTGGAGTTCTCCTTACTTTGTCATACAGTGTCTCTCTCAGTGAATGGGACACAGATTTTACTGATACTAGTAAAGTCTATATGTTAAATAATATGTCAAATAATGTTCTTAGTCTTTTCTTCATGTGGGGAAGCATCCCAGCCAGAAACTACAATAGTTTACTGTGAATGAAATGGAAATTAAATTAAATACAATTGGAAATTAAATTAAATACAATTAATTGTATTTAAGCCCCCAGTGAGGGTAAAATATATATATCAGGGCTCCAGACTATGACCAAATGGCCACATTTTGTCACCGGTGCGACAAATTTTTGTGAACGGTTGCACTGGCGCGACCACTGCGTTGTTCAACTCATAAGCGCTGCCATTTGCATTTGAGAAACATCAAACAGCAAACGAAACAAAAGCAAAACTAACCCGCTACGTTTCAGCTGCGCAGCACGGACAGTTTATCAGCTCAGACCACGACGCAAACAAGTTTTACTCGGGAGCAAAGTTGATTTCGGAACACTGTTACAGTACAGATGCAACAGTGCTGCGAGATCCAGTGAGAAGTGTTTGAATTCGCTGCACAATGATAAGGTTGCTGCGAGATCTCGTGAGAATCATTCAAATTCTGCACAGAATTCTCTTGTTATAAACAGCGCTGACATATGTCTGGAAACCAGAAGCAGTAACGCTTACTGTAACCATGGCGTTGAGGTAGAAATAGCTGAATGCATTACATCATTTATTTCAGGGTTTGTACAACCTTTTGAGAGAGCAATTCAAGCAGTTTTCAGTGACTTTCAAGTCATTTCACACAACTGTTTCCAGCACTTTAAATCTCTAAATGGTCCAGTTTGAAAGTCATTTTTAATGGGGTGATCAAAATATACTTTGTGGTAAACACCCCCCACCCCCTCCACTACGCCACTGTTCATGGCATGAAATAATAATTTTTTTTGTTTTTTTTTACACGTAAGTAATGCTGTCCAGTAACTTGTTTTCATTATTTAAGCATTATTTTATTTATACCGCTTTTCCACCCAAATTACCCAGAATAACTGTACCAGGAACTTTTTTTCCCAGGAACTATTTTCCCTCTAGACCTGTTGTGTTCTGCGTTTCCACTGCGGTCTAAAGTACCGTGAAGATTAGGCAAATAGTCTGGTGACGTAGGTCTGCACGCGTTTCTCAATACAACAATGTATGCAAAATTCGGACTTGCATCCTCGGTAGTTCAGACTTTGCGAATTCGACTGAATACGACACAAGTCCGGTAATTCTGCAAACAGCAGCGTACTTGAACATCAGTCAGCTCGGCTTGGCTACTGCAATTTGCCTCACTATATATTTACAATAAAACGAAATAGGATGTCAAATACCACTGCCTCCTTTCGTTTTCATTTAAACATAATAATAGCTGCAGAAATGTACTTAGTTCAGGGAAATGTGTATATATACAACCATTACAATAGCCCTATTCGCACGGGATAAGTATTACCTGGTGACCTCTAGTCATTTGTAATAATTGCGGAGGTTGTCTGTGATCTTAATCCCATGTGAATCGGCCATAGGGCTGTGCAAAAAATTGAATGCGATTTTCATGCGCATCTCATCAGTAAAGACGCTCCTGTAATTAGTAGTATATCTCCAGAACGTGCGTTAAGATCAGGGTTGCCAGGTTTTCACAACAAATCCTGCCCAGTTGCTTCTCAAAACTAGTCCAAAACTAGCCCAATTGCGTTTCCAGGAGGTTTCCCGATAAAAATTGCATCCCGTGGTTAAAATATACGTTTTTTGGCAGGGTTGCCTTGGTAAAATTCGCATTTTAGGGGCTAAATATCACGTTATTGGTATTGGGGTCGCTTCAACCCGCGGACATGAAAAACAACTTGGCAGACTTGGCAACACTGGTTCAGGTGGAGCGGCATTTACTACACAGAGCCGTTGTCCACCGACAAGCTACACAAAATCGCTTTCAAAATTGACAAAGAATTGCCTGCGATTTTAAAATCGATTTTGTGTAAATTGTCAGTGAATTACGGCTCTGTGTAGTAAATGCCAACCAGTGTTGCCAAGTCTGTGGTTGTTTTTTATGTTCGCTGGTTGAAGCGACCCCAATACCAATAACGTGATATTTAGCCCCTAAAATGTGAATATTCTCAAGGGAACCCTGCCAAAAACGTGTATTTTTATCGGCCGGAACGAAACGCGATTGGACTAGTTTTGAGAAGCAATTGGGCAGGTTTTGTTTTGAAAACCTGGCAGTCCTGATCTGAACGCACGTGCTAGAGATACACTACTAATCACAGGAGCGCCTTTACTGAGGAGATGCGCATGAGAATCGCATTCGATTTTTTGCACAGCCCTAATCGGCCATGTTTGTAACTTGTAAAGTAAAAATTCCCCCGCAAAAGACCTACCTTATTTCACCGAACAACGAGGTCCTGTGATAATATTAGTCCCGTGCGAATCAACATCTCTGTGATTTGGCCTGGATTGGGGTATATCATTTTTTGAGGTTTTTGTTTGCTTTTTATCCATCTTTCACGAAGAATGGAGCTGCGTTGGAGCATTTAATTGTATTTTGGGTGCTGTCATATCACTACACCATACAATTTGCAGAAAGAGAAAGCTGAAAAGGTTTTGAGGTTAATGTGTTACAAATAAATCAAACATAAAGCTTGAGATATTATTTTAACCTGGTGAAATGTAAATGAAGTGCAAGAAACTATATTAATTTTTTTTTGTTTGTTTTAATCCATGTGAACCATAGAACGGGACTCTCAAAGCCTTGACATCTGGGTATCCGGGAGATAAGTCAGTACATTTGAGTAAAATCACAGGCTTCGCTTATCCCGTGCGAATGCACCACACGAAATTCAGATGTGGAAGGGTAATTTCAAAATCACACAAGATCCCTAGATAATACTAATCCCGTGCGAATAGGGCTAATAAAATGAAATATTATATCAATTGCCTCTTTTTATTTTCAGTTTAACATATAGATAAATTGAATACAGACCAAACATTACCTGTTAGATTTACCCAAAACGAATTATATTTTATGTTTAACCACTAAAGAGACATCAGAACCAGCGGCAAATGTCAGAAGGACTAGCCGAGGTGAGACTGCTCTCGCGTGGAGCTGATCATCTCCGAAATCTGCGAAACACATTTTTAAACAGGCGCTGTCTTTATAAATAAACAGCAGATTTGAGTTTTAAACAATTACATTCTAACCTGAAATACTTTTAAAACTACATTTCATGACACAATAACAGTAATATTTTGAAAACGATCCGAATAAATGGTGGTTGAAATCACAATGCTGCGTGAACTCAACCAATCAGCATGTTCAGCACTCAAGTCACACCCCCGAAAGTTCCGGACCTTTGAAAAAGTACTACCTCGTGAGCAGGGACTTTCTGAGGGGTATTTTTTTTTACCTGGAACTTCATTTATATCCTGGTTCCTGCTGTGGAAACACAAAAGTCCCTAGTTCCTGGGTAATGTTCCAGAGGTGGAAATGCGGCTTTATTTGTAAGACTGCTTTATGTTTGATTTATGTTGAAGTGTTTTGCCTTTTATTGGTGAGACTTTTTTGGTAATTAGGCTCTCAAAATGATGTAAAAATGTGAATTTAGATTTACACAAAAGGCCTATTTCTCTCAAATATTGTTCACAAATCTGTCTAAATCTGTGTTAGTGAGCACTTCTCCTTTGCCGAGACAATCCATCCTCCTCACAGGAGTGGCATATCAAGATGCTGATTAGACAGCATGATTCTTGCACAGGTGTGCCTTAGGCTGGCCACAATAAAAGGCCACTCTAAAATGTGCAGTTTTACTGTATTGGGGGCCCGGGGGGTCTGAAAACCAGACAGTATCTGGTGTGATCACCATTTGCCTTACGCAGTGCAACACGCAGATCTCCTTCGCATGTTCCTTTGAGTTAATCAGGTTTTTGATTGTGGCCTGTGGAGTGTTGGTCCACTCCTCTTCACTGGCTGTGTGAAGTTGCTGGGTATTGGCAGGAACTGGAACACGCTGTCATATACGCCGATCCAGAGCATCCCAAACATGCTCAATGGGTGACATGTCTGGTGAGTATGCTGGCCCCATAAGAACTGGGATGTTTTCAGCTTCCAGGAATTGTGTACAGATCCTTGCAACATGGGGCCGTGCATTATCATGCTGCAACAAGAGGTGATGTTCGTGGATGAATGGCACAACAATGGGCCTCAGGATCTCGTCACCGTATCTCTGTGGATTCAAGGTGCCATCAATAAAATGCACCTGTGTTCCTTGTCCATAACATACACCTGCCCATACCATGACCCCACCGCCATCATGGGCCACTCGATCCACAACGCTGACATCAGCAAACCGCTCACCCACACGATGCCATACACGCTGTCTGCCATCTGCTGTCTGCCCTGTACAGTGAAAACCGGGATTCATCCGTGAAGAGAACACCTCTCCAAAGTGCCAGACGCCATTGAATGTGAGCATTTGCCCACTCAAGTCAGTTATGGTGACGAACTGCAGTCAGGTCGAGACCCCGATGAGGACGAGCATGCAGATGAGCTTTCCTGAGATGGTTTCTGACAGCTTGTGTAGAAATTCTTGGGTATGCAAACCGATTGTTGCAGCAGCTGTCCGGGTGGCTGGTCTCAGACGATCTTGGAGGTGAAGATGCTGGATGTGGAGGTCGTGGGCTGGTGTGGTTACACGTGGTCTGCGGTTGTGAGGCCGGTAGGATGTACCGCCAAATTCTCTGAAACGCCTTTGGAGACGGCTTATGGTAGAGAAATGAACATTCAATTCACGGGCAACGGCTCTGGTGGACATTCCTTCAGTCAGCATGCCAATTGCACGCTCCCAGGAAACTTGCGGCATTGTGCTGTGTGATAAAACTGCACATTTTAGAGTGGCCTTTTATTGTGGCCAGCCTAAGGCACACCTGTGCAATGATCATGCTGTCTAATCAGCATCTTGATATACCACACCAGGGTTTTTCCTGGGTCAAAATTGGTCTTCGTGGTGGCTGACCGACATGGTCATCCACACACAGCAAGGAGTACCCTAGTACCCACATGATCCGCAAGCCCAATATTGACAATAAATGTGAAATTTAAAATAAATACAAAGAAACAGTTTGTGATTTTTTTTTTTTTTTTTTTTTTTTTTTTTTTCTTATCCTGTTTATTCAAGAAAAAATTATCACTGTCAGGCTAGATAGTAAAAGAAAGCGATTACAACTTATTTTACATGTAAACATCATCGATACCAAAGTATATTTGAAATGTCAAAGGTATCACAATTTATCTATTTACAAACTATGCAATTATCAGACACAGATATTACCTGTCACTCTCACGGTCATCCTTTCTTGCCCTCTTTGCAAAAAAGCTGTGATTTGTCCACGACTGGCTTTCATAGTTTTGAAAGATAAAATCCTTTTTTGATATACCTGATAATTATTTTAGTATAATCATATCAATTAAAAAGTAGCGTTAAAAGGTGTAATAGTGTAATTTTTTACCATATAAAATTTAATAAAATTAGCAGCTAGCTAGCAACAGCTTGCTTTGTGCTTTGATCTAGTTTCATCTCACTCCAGTCTACCTTTAAACTAAAAGATTTTAAATCTTTTGGGGTAAGCACACTTACTTTCTCATTTCAGATGTGTATGTTCTTCTAAGAAGTAATGATTTGTTATACACCAGTTCAGACACTGACGGGCAGACCGATTGTTTAACCATTCATTATAATGAATCGGCTCAAATGAGTCATTAGGTCGCGAATCGGACTTCAGTGGACGTGTTGTGTGGGAATCCTGGCTGTTAGGACATCGCGAAAGATTTGTCAACACACACACACACACACACACAAAAAAAAAAACACTTTATAACTGGATAGATTTTTTTTTTTTTTTTTTTTTTTTTTGTTTATTTAAAGTTATGTCAGCTGCATGTGTGGAATGCTTGTCACAAGTTGTAAGAGAAGATAAGGCAACTTTTTTTGACTGCAATTCACACCCAGCGGTAATTCAGCAAAAATATTCTCCGAATGCACCACGTGAAACATGGATTTGGTCTTCCAACCTTTAGGATCAGTTGATTTTGATGCGAGGGAGAGAGCAAAAACAGAACTGAAGACGGAGTCTCCGTCATTCTGTCTGTAGCCTGCTTCACTCACAAAACCCAATTACAGATCAAATAAGGCTTTGGCGGGACAAAAAATCGTTTTGGCGGCCCCAAAAAAATTTCAATGTAGGAAAAACCCTGCACACCTGTGAGGTGGATGGATTATCTCGGCAAAGGAGAAGTGCTCACTAACACAGATTTAGACAGATTTGTGAACAATATTTGAGAGAAATAGGCCTTTTGTGTACATAGAAAAAGTCTTAGATCTTTGAGTTGTCAGGACTGGATAAGCCTTCTGCATGTGATTCTCTGCTAAACTTCAATTAACGAGCACTGCTGCACGCATGTTCACCAAACAGATGGAGTGCAATGAAATGGGAGCGCAATAATTCTGACTAAAATATACATTTTACTAAAATATTTATAATTTGACAATGTATGTTCCATCTGCAGAATTTTAAACCTACAAGTAGGCCTAAGTGTATTTTTATGATAGCAGTATCCTAACTGTAAAGTTAGACTACTGTAATGGGGTAATCAAAATAGCCTAATACAGTTAGTCTGTGCTTTTGATTTAGATTTTTACTATAGTGACTAACTTCTGTCTTAAGAAGTATTATTTTTGTTTTTAGATTGTAATGTTACAGTGTAAGAATGTAATGAGATTTTAACCCTTTTTTTGCATATAGGCTATTATATAGCATAGACTATATGGTAACATTTACTATATTTGATTTACTATATTTGTTTTCATAGCCTTTATGAACATTGCTTAATTGGACAACATTGAACAGGATGATTAACATAAACATTTAACATAAACATATATATATATATATATATATATATATATATATATATATATATATATATATATATATATATATATATATATATATATATATATATAAACGATTAGTCTATACTAGGAAAGCCATTCAATATCTACAGCTCATTAACTATCTAGGAAAAAAAAAAGCAAAATATATACACCATATTACACATTCATTATATGTTAAATTTGGTTATTGTTGTCTTCATTATTGGAAATTATGTATAAATAAATGTTATTAATATAAGTTATTGTAGGCAATTTATATATATATATATATATATATATATATATATATATATATATATATATATATATATATATATATATATATATATATATATATATATATATATATATATATATACAATTTTTATTTTTTTTTCATTGAAATTGAAAAATTTTGGAAATACCAAATATTGCAGTTGAGCCAAGAAAATACCAAGATTGGTCAACCGATATATTGGCCAGTATTTGGTGCGTTATCGTCATTAACAGTTCTGTCTTATACATATAGAAGTGTCTAATATTCCGTTAAACAAAGGATTTAATGTATACAAAAAGTATTATAAAGATTGGTTTTATATTATTTGTAATAGAAAGGCAAACATTATAATACATTCTCGTTTGCCGTCAGCCTTAAGAAAATACTCATTTATATAATTTAAACACATCTTTGAATGGATAATGAACATTTAATTTCACAAACCTTGCAAACTTAGTCGCATCCAGCTGTGAGATTTGCATTTTTATTCAGCATGATCGTGTGTTCTCTATGTGACGGTTGGTGTGAATTGAATGCTTTAAACTTTAAACTTGTGATTTCAAATTATGCTTTATGCATTTGCCCACTGTCATATTCATGTCATTTTCAAAATGAGTGTTACCCTGGCTTTATTTGAAAAAATATGATTCCCAGTGCACACAAACTTCCCAGAATACTGATTGCCCTGTTGGTTACAGTGTTTGTTTCCTTTTTAATTATATTTTTATTAAATATTTATTTATTTGTGAAAAAATACTTTTTCATCTAAAATATAAATGTTTATTTTACACATTTATTTTTTAATCCATTGTCAAATGATTTTTAATTATTTATATATTAATACTTTTTAATATAATTATAGATGTTTTTTATATATATATATATATATATATCATATATTATATATAGCTTTATATGGGCTATCGGATTTATTTTTTTTAATTTATTTAACTTTTTTTTTTGTTTTTTTTGCCATTATCACCCTAATAGATAATGTTATGTTGTGTCCCAATGCACACAAACTTCCCAGAATACTGATTGCCCTGTTGGTTACAGTGTTTGTTTCCTTTTTAATTATATTTTTATTAAATATTTATTTATTTGTGAAAAAATACTTTTTCATCTAAAATATAAATGTTTATTTTACACATTTATTTTTTAATCCATTGTCAAATGATTTCAAATTTCTTAAATATTAATATAAAAAAAAAAAAAAAAAAATATATATATATATATATATATATATATACATATATATATATATATATATATATATATATATATATATATACTATATATAAAAAAATATATATATATATATATATATAGTTATATCAGCTTTATATGGGCTATCGGATTTCATTTTTTTTAATTTATTTAACTTTTTTTTTTGTTTTTTTTGCCATTATCACCCTAATAGATAATGTTATGTTGTGTCACCAAAAAATATTTCTTGCAGAAGCTACATTTTCCGCCTCCGATACCGATTCCAATACCTAGGGTTCAGTATTGGCCGATACCGATACCAGTGAAGTTTTTTTTCCCCCATTTACATAAATGTAGAATTTATATATCTCTGTGTGTGGAACTGATAATCATTCTTTCACAATCTACTAGATACAGACTATTTCATCATAAAGAAAAATAAAATAAACAATAAATATGAAAACATATAGGCCTATGTACATTCATGATCTATGACAAAGATTTATCATAAACTAGGTTAGTGGATAATTCGGTAGCAAAAGTAATTCTAGAAAAATCAGTGCACAATAATTTTAGAAATCCAAACATTTAGTGAAAAAACAATATTTTGTGGGGAACAAATAAGTGTTGCACTAAAATTATAAAATGTTACACATTTCTTTTTGTATTATTATAAAGTCCATTCATTAAAAAGATTCATGAATGTATTTATATATAAGTATATACTATACAATTTAAATACATTCTTTTAAATGTATAGCATATTTTTTTAATAAGGCAACAACATATGATAGATTAGGGCTGGGCGATATATCTAACGATATAATCATGCGCATCTAGTCAGTAAAGCCGGTTCCCTGATTAGCGCTAAATCGACATCACCTGCTTTCAAATGGAGCGGCATTTAATAGACAATGAACGCGATATTGCGTAGCTTGTCAGTGATCTACGGCTCTGTCTATTAAATGCCGCTCCATTTGAAAGCAGGTGATGGCGATTTAGCGCTCATCAGGGAACCAGATTTACTGACTAGATGCGCATGATCATATCGTTAGATATATCGCCCAGCCCAGTGATAGATACGATAGGACAAAACAAATACACCAGATGCGCACATTGTAAGTGCTTCATTCTGCACTGTATTTGACACGCAACACACAGTGCTTTGCATTAAAAAGTGCAAAGCACAAAGGAAAGAGAAATTGATGCGTAGTGTATTATATCTGTGCAACAGTTATTGAGCCTTTCTTTTAACAGTTTTAAATTTCAATTACTGTGCACATTAAAACAATTTGTAGTATTTTCTACGCCCGGGTTTTGTTCTCACAGACACCTGGTAGCATGTAACAGAACAACATTAAACTCCGGCAAGAAGATAAAGACTTTTTTGCAAAATCTTAGACCTGTATTTACAAATCAAATATAATAATGGGAACACAGAATGATCTTGGAGAGAGCTTTTCCGAACTGACTGTCGTAACTGAACGCGACCAGGGTTTAAAGGCTGAACGAATGACTGACAGCCACAGCGGAAAGATGGGGTTTGTGTGGAGTTTGTTTTAAGTTTTTTGTTATTAATATGTAGCTCACATTAAGCTACCATATGGCTTCAGAAGTAACACAAAATAATTTGCACAATCGGAAGAAAAAAAACAGACTCGGATTTGGATCGACCCTCTCTGACTGATACACGATCCATAATCACCTATAATCGGAGCCGATACCCAAATTATGAATATCCGATTGGCGCATCCCTACATAAAATGGGCTGGAAATAACACTGCTGAGACAGCTGCCTGACATCTTGTCCTTATGTTGCATTGCATAAAATAATATAATTTACACCACATTAAAGACTTTATAAATGAAATAAAATGTATACAATCCTTTATTTACCGGAAAGAGTGCAACAAATCTGCGGCACTGAGAACCACTCTCTCCTGTTGACTTAAAAAGCCTGTGCTCTCAGCAGCAGCATTGTTACGAAGTTTCACTGGAGACAGGGTCAACCCAGCAGTTAGGTAGAAAAAAAATAACCCAGCCTTAATGACCCAGCACCTGGGTAAATATATAAAAAATAACCCAATGAAATGACCCAACAAGCTGAACCCAGCATTTGGGTTCAAAAAATAGCCCAGCACCTGGGTACAGATATTAAAAACAACACAATAAAATGACCAACAAGCTGAACCCAGCATTTTTTTTTTTTGAGTGCAGCCAAATTTGATGTGTGATTAATTTGCGATTAATTACAGCCACATCATGTAATTAATTAGATTTAAAAAATTGTAATCACTTACCAGCCCTAGTATGTATTATGTAGCCTATTTATTTTGTATTTATTTATTTTAATTTTATGCATGCTAGTTCAGAAAAGTTTATATCTGGTGGGCTACAGCAAGTTTGCTAATAAAGTCAGTCCTGGAGATTTAAAATCTAAACCAGTCAGTATACATTTGAGCATTACATAAATGAGACAGAAGCAACTTTTTATTCTAACAAGGAGCTCTTTTATAAGGAATGTTCTTCATCACTGGACAGTAGCTGGACTGGCAAAGTTTGCCGCTAATGAAGCATCTTTACTCTTGCTCGGCAGTTAGCTGTCAGTTAGCATCTGCCATGTATTTTTGGTTAGCTGCTTGAAAATCAACATTGGAGCATAATTTTTTTTGTTTCCGATGAGGAGCTGGATTTGGGTGTGAGGTTGTTCCATATAACAGTGAGCGTTATAAGAAATAACAATTAAGAGGAATATAAGTAAAATGATGATCGCACATGAAATTTGACTGTAGACATATCTATCTTCTAGAAAAGCTACACGGGGTGGGTCGCCCCTTCATGGACACCACCATGTTGACATCACATGGTGAAACCCTGGCTACAGTCTGAAATGCCATAAACAGTTCAATTAAATCTATTACGGCTGTCACAAGTAAAGTGAAAATGAAATGAAAAGTGTCAATTGCAGTGTTAAATTTAGATCTGTTCATTTTGCGTATTTCCTTTTACGCATTTACAGCGTTGCGCATTATAACAATCACATACGGTTGTGATGAGTTTATAAATGCAATGGCTGATCAGAGAGATTCCTTCATCATTCAGTGTAGACAGCTTCATTGATTATTCATTGAGTTTATGATATACGTGTATTTGATAGATTGCACAGTCATTACTGTCAATACAAAAATGTAAATATGAAAATATTTTCAAATAAAAGCATTTATTTATGAAAGACAAGATTTGGTCTTCAAAAAGCCTTTTTACAAAAGGTCCATCTTGAAAAAGGGGTCGTCTTATAATTAACAATACGGTAATAAGTATGTTTACTTGATATACTGCAAAGTTCAGTCAGTGCTGCAGGCACTTTATAAAGCGTAAACATAAAAGTACATCTAAACAAAACAAGCAAGACCAAATGCCAGGGGAAAAACGTAATATACTACAAACACAACATAATAGAGCCAGAGTCAACAGCTGAGTCAGCATTTGATGAAAAGGAACTAAACAAAAGCAACAAATAACTTAGGTGTGAAGTGGCAGCATTTAGATGTGGCTGAAGTCTAAGTGATAAATAAATCGATTATCAAAATAATCGTTAAATGCAGCCCTACAATATTTGCTGAAGAGGTTACTCCATTTGCAATATGGCAGTGAAGAGGCAGTCTAGGCCTCCCAAAAGGCCCCCTTCAGAGAGACTTGAAGTGTTTGTTGTTGTCATACGGTCTTTCTTGTGTAGATTAACAGCAGTTTCCTCTAAGCCTGCAGAATTCTGAAGTCATCCGCTGCAGAACTGATGTCGCTCGCCTAGTCTTGTTTTCACAGCTAAGCCAATACTGGCTCAGATAAGAGCGTAAGGCAAACTGAATCATAGCATGGCATCTTTCATCTGATTGGATGGTCCTGTGCCTGACTGGAGCCTCTCAGATTCCCAAGTGATCATGAGAGAGGGGGAACGGAGCATGAACAACCCTGTATGCATTTCCATCACATACTTGATGATATTGCTTTGTTAATACCAAACATATTTACTGATTTGTAATACATTACGAGTAATATTGCTCATATTTAAGGTAGTGATGCTTTTGATTGAATTTTTACTGAAACCAAAATTAAACTTTTCATTTAGCTAAAAAAACCCGTTAAATTATATTTAATAATCGATTGAACTTGTATAAATTCAAATAAAAGCTGAGTTACAAACATTTAAATTGCACCTACAGCTTTTGTATGTCAGTGATATAATTTTGTTATATAATGTTTCTACTTTGTCTGACAAGTTGTTAAAATATATTAGCATTTAAATTGGCTACAATAACTTATATTAATAACATATTTATTTATACATAAATTCCAATAATGCAGACAACAAAAAACAAATTAAACATATAATGAATGTGTAATATGGTGTATATATTTTGCTTTTTTTTTTCCTAGATAGCTAATGAGCTGTAGATATTGAATGGCTTTCCTGATATAGACTAATCATTTAGTTATATATATATTTATACTATGGGGCTGTTGAATGCTTGAATCTTATTGGCTGATGAATGTTCTGAGGTGTGCAATTATTTTCTGGGAAACACACGGCGAACGTAGTTCCAGGCAGCTCTCTTGACCGCATTAAAGTTCCATATCACTTTGCATAGTTAACTGTAATAACGGAAATTGCAGGACTAACAAAAACAACAACATGACATATGATTTTCCGAAAGTAAATACACATGACATTTCTCACTAGCGAGGTTATAACAGTACTGTTTAGAGACGGTACTGCATAACACTGTTGAGGGACGCAAAGATGTAGCCTAATTCACACAAGCTCTCTCTCTCTTTCTTTCTCTGTGTGTCTCTGTCTCTCTCGCTCTCTTTCTAATAACTTCATTAATAACTGCATTAGAATGCTATCAAGAGAGTCTATGGATGAGATGCGGAAAAAATGTTCCTACTCACAATAGCGATTTAAGTACAAAAACCAGACGAATACATTTAAATATATCATCTGATCGATGTTTTGAGGTGTGGTATGTGTATATATGTGTGTGTATATATATATATATATATATATATATATATACTTATTGTATTAGAATATTGAATTATTATTCCTCTTAATGATCATATTATTTAGTATAGTATTATTCAGAAGATCGATTTTCTTTTCAAGTCTTTATTTGGTGGAAAACTGAGTAAAGACCTTTTGAAGTTTACTGTCTCTGTTCTCTGACTGGTGTAGTGTTAGATTTGTAAAATAACTTGTTTAGAAAGTGGTTAGAAATGTTCAGAATGTTAAAACAAAAGGAAGCTGGATTGCTTTGCACAGCAGATTTAAATCGAACAGTTCTGAGCCATTGAAAACGCTATATCATGAGCAAAATTTGAAGTGTGTTTAGTAGAATTGAGAAAGCACAGTGAGTCACATGCAGACTTTAAATATATCACACAAGGCCATATCTTTTAGCCTATCTTTCAAAAATTTAATTAATTGTGTAGCCCTGCAATGTCTTTCAGATACCGGCATATAAGCCGTTGAATGACTTCCGTTTCCTTCAGCACATGCGTGTGAGTGGTTTGCCATCAGGCTGTTGTGGTCAGGTAGAGAAGGGGCACTGTGATGCTGGCAGTGAAAGCAGCATTCAAATTAGGAGCAGTGCTGGCCTCTCTGAGTCTCTGCTGGGCACAGGGGTTTTCCTCCCTCATTTTCCTCCTCTGTCCTCAGCATGACTGTGCTGAATAAAATCTCTAAATTAATTTGAGCAGTGCTCCATGGAGAGCAGCGGCGTCACGCTGAGTTGCATCTCTCCCCAGTGTTCATCCACACACAGCTGTACTCACGATCATCAGCTATGAGTCAACAGCACTGCTCTCCTCTCCTCAGATTCATCTCTCAGTGCTGGAGAGAATGCTGCACTAAGTCACAGGGTTTTGCGGGATCTATCATGCAGTGGTAGAAATCTTTCAGCCAGTAGGCTTGCTGCGATAGTCAGTGTTATGGTGTTACTGGTGTTAAGCTGCAACACTGGTTATGTCATTTGCTCACCACAGCACAGCCCCCCACCGTCATTTAGATTTTTTTACAGTAATAAAAATAATTTAGGCCTAGTTCAGTTAGAGAACAGACACTACAATTAAAAACTCAATGTGGCTGCTCAATGCATCGTGCCGAATGACAGTTGCATCACAGATCAGGAGCAGGAGTCAAGACGATCTTGGAAGATTTGATTTCAACTTTAGCGTTGACTTTTGCCGTTTATCTAAGGTGATTTTGGAAGTTTTTTTTTTTAAACATTTGTTTCTTATTTATTAGGTTCCACAGTATTTGCTGATATTTACTTTATTTAAACTTTGTGTATTTTATTTATTTTATTTTACATCAAGGTGTAGCCTAGGGATGCTCCGATCGCCGATCACAGAAAGCAGTATTTGCCGATCCAATCACTGATACCAATCTTTTCAAAATCTTCTTTTGATCATGTAGAATAAATTATAGTGATGATCCAACCAAGATTTTTAGACATTTATTCAGGGCTTGAATTTCATTGAAATTTTTTCACTGAATTTTTGCAATTGAATTCCTCTCTTAGGTGACTCTTGTGAGAGGATTTATTTATTTATTTTTCATTTCATTTGGCATTTTTTAGACATTTTTCTAAAATATATATTTATCTCACCTAAATGTTTGATCATGCACTGTATTTTTGTTTTTACAATCGTGTAATTGTTGCACAATAGCTTACACACTGCAAGCCTGATTTTGTGAGCTGTATGTGAGGTTCACACATACTCTGTTTGCGGTGTGTATGTAGTCCATGTGTGGTTCAGAAGCAGCACGGACTGTGCTTTCACACAGGAGTCTGCTCCTGATCCGTGGCTGTTTACCACAAACACAACATTTATCCATTATGTTGATTTTAAATTCAAACATTGTTACTTAAAATGCTTTTTCAACATTGCAATTCTGTTTTACACAGTACAGTAATACAATCTTTCTTCAATTATTCAATGCTTTTTACTAGGGATGCAGTGATACCATTTTTTCCGATCCGATCCGATCCAGAAAATTCTGAGTATCAGCCGATTCCCATCTGATCCAATAGCAGCACAGTTTTTAATTAAAAAAAAAAAAAAAAAAAAATCAATGTAGAATTTCTTACCTCTGTGTGGTGACTTGATTGTCATCTCTTTTGTGTGTAAAACACAATCTACTATATATAGGCAACTTCATTTTAATGAAAAAAAATATATAAAAAATATATAATCATAATCTATGACAAAAATACTTTTAGAAACTAGGTTAGTGGATAATTTAGCAGCAAAAGTTATTCTAGAAAAATCATGAGTGCACATATAAAATCTAATCATTTAGTGAAATAACATTATTTACATAAAAGTGTACAAGTGTAGGACTAAATCTGGTAAAATGTTACACATTGCACTTTGTATTGTTGTATGGTATTGTGAAATGCCACCACTGAAGAAAAGTTCCAATACAGAGCGGCACAAAGTGCTTATGCACATCCCGTGCTCAGAATGAAGGAAAGAGATATTAATGCGTAGTTTAATAAATCTGTGCGATAGTTTGAGTCTGTTCTTTTAGCTGTTTTCAATGTCAGTTATTCGCGCTCTTGAAGAGTTTCATCGTTTCGACTGTCGCAACAGAACGAGACATGCAATTTGAATGCTGAATGTATTCTGTACCTCACATTAAACTATGGAACCGCTTCAGAACTGACTTTATTGTGCTTTCGTGGGGCTTAACAATACCACAGAATAGTATACACACAATATCGGATTTGGATCGGTCGCGTCTGACCGATACCCAATCCACAGAAAATAACCGTATCGGAGCCGATACCAATACTGAGTATCGGATCGATGCATCCCTACTTTTTACTTTTGCATTTACTTTTAGATGTATAAATTAAGTTGCTAAAGCAAAATATTTAAACTAATTTTCTTACGGTATCACAAACATTCTAAATTAAAACTTACCATTGACAGAAACAGTCAGCTCTTTGCCTTTTCTTTTGCATTTAAATCTAATAAATAAAAATTACAAACAATCCTGCGGTTCATAAAGAACTTTAATTAAGAACTTTAAGAACTTTAAAATAATTGCCTTGTTTATCTAAAAGTGCTCTTTTCCTTTAAACCTAGCCAAAAGCCATAGCCTGTGTGTTGACTGTGAAACACAGTAGACTTTAATTACATGCATTTGTGGTGTAATTACTAAATTGTTGTCAATGCATGTTCATGTTTACTGCAAACAATGCACTGTTACTTTTTTTTTTTTTTATTTTGAGAGAGAAAGAGAGCGCGTGCGGTGGTTCACTCATGCTGTTTCTGAAATTATGTCTCACAGAAACTTTTTCTAATTACTTTATCAGTTATTTAATGAAGAAATATGAAATCACCTAAAGCATTATAATTATTTCACCTGTGCTGGACAGAGATTGAGACGACTGGCATGTCATCAGCTTGAGATCGTCTACCGATAGTGATCGGTAGACGATCAATCAGAGCACCCCTGCTATACCCTATGCCATGCCTCCAAACTTATTCATTTTACTAATAAATCTTCTATGTTTCTTAGTTATTTGGTTCCACAGTGTTTGCTGATTTTCAGTTTTGTATACCTATTTTAACTTTGTGTAGTTTTATTTGTTATTGTATATTAGGAATATAGCATGGCTGTTGGTTTATTGGCGAATTGCTGTTAATTTGAACGTGAAAGTAAAATGTGCATGGCATTTTAACAAGCTATTTAAAAGTGAGGAAAAGAGGAAAAATTCAACTGAAAAATTGCATGACCTCAAATTGCTGCTAATTTGAAAGTGAAAGTAAAAAGCACACACCAGTGTCATACAAACATGTAATATATGAATATGTTTGTCTCTTTATACAGAATGTCATCAGTGGAAAAGAGTCTGGAGCCCTCTGAGCAAGGACCATCTCCTCCCCTGAGCAGTGCTGGGGCCACGCCCTCAGGGAGCCCAGCCCCCTCAGATAGACGCCCACGGGGCCGGCCACGCAAGGATGCTTCCTCTCTCACACCCAAGTCCAAAAGAAAGTAAGTGCATCTTCTGTTCCTGTGTGAAGGTCTTTGCATGTGATGACACACCTTGAGAGCTGATCTTGTGTCTGCTTTACATTTTACTTTGTGTTGCTTAAAGAAGAATAGATTTTATAACTTTTACAAATTGCTGGCTGATTATATTAAAGGGCTTAATGAATGAAACCTGTGACACTTGCATGGACAATTTCAGGTTTATGGGTCATGTGTTATTTAGTACTTTGTGATATGCCACTGGTTGACTGAACTGTCGGTTATCATTTGCCCAGAAATCAGATTGAATCAATAAGGCTTAAGTCCAGGAACAATTGTGATATTTATGGTGATATATGAGGCTAATTTATACTGTCATGTGATTATGATGACCTGATTATCTTTCCTGCCCCCTGCCATCCCCCCTCCCCCTCTTTTTTATTATTAAAGTATTAAAGTATTAGTCAGTTTTCCAGCTTCTCTTCTGAACTCCCCTATGCCCATTTAAACTATTCATTAAGCACAGTGAATTATTTAATCACTTTTTATTAAGAAACCTTCTGGATAAATCATGTGATTAGGGTCAGATGTACATTAAGGTTCAGGGAGTGTGTTGGTTAACACAGTATGCAAGGCTGCATGGTTTGTGGAAAAAATTGTGATGTTCTTTATTTATTTATTTATTTATTTTATTTTTTTCCAGTTTGGATTTGAAATGTTGTGATTGTCAGTATGGTAATAGTAATAACAATAATCATTATCGTCAACATAATTATTATTTTACTTTATTTTATTCTACATATTAATGTTTTGGGTTTTTTACATTACTTTGTAAAATTACAGTACTAATGTTTCTTCATTTTCAAATGTTTTTTTCAAAACCATCAAACTTTTATTTTGGCGTGAAACCACAGGGAGCTGCTTATAACGAGTATGATAAGATCATTGTCACATGATCATTATCATAAGATATTGTCACGTGTTGTGTTCCCAAATGCACGTTATAAGTGACTCAAACTCAGAGCCAATTCTACTTCATACAAGCTCCATGTTTGCATTTACTGCAAACAGAGCCATTCATTCTGAGATGATGCAAATACTGGCGGTGCTGGCTGCTCACATGTAAAAATACAGTGGCATGCTTTACTGTGAAATTGTACACTTTGTGATTTGATAAATTTTGATTAATCGTGCCTACCAGTATATGTGTGTGTGTGTGTGTGTGTTGAGAGGACTGTATTCTGGTGAAGTATTCTGCTGCACCTGGAAGAGGCTTTCAAGTGTGTCGATGTGCGTTAGTGTGGAAGAGCTCTGTGAGGCGCACAAGGAGATGCTGCTGTAGAAGGATGACATTTTCTTTTTGGCAAGTTGATTTTGGCTCTAAAATAAATCTGCTCTCATACAGCATGGGGTGTACATATGGGGAACATTTTAGACTGGCTGTATTTTGAAGACACTGTGTCTACACCAGACGTGAGTGGCACTACTCAACAAATCTCGACTGCTTTCATTATAGTCAACCGAACCGTCTACTGGATATGGCTGATGTGGCACATCATCAGTTTATGGATGCCCTCGTCCTTTTTTGATGTTCTGCACAACTATAATATGCCACTTTAACCCACCCCCCACCCCCCTTTTTTCATAACCCAGTAGTTCACCCAAAAAATCATTGCTACAGATGTTTCTCCAAAAAAGTCAAACTTACTTGCTTCTATGCAGCACAAAAGGAGAAAATTTGAAGGCCGTTTTCCATGCTGTTACACTGAATAGGATCAGTCTTTCAAGCTACCAAAAGGACACGCCATAAAAGTGGTCCATATGAGCCAAAATCTTCTGAAGCCATACAAAAGATTTGTGGGAGAAACTGATGGAAAGAGTTAATTTATTTATATTTAAATTGGGTTTAAAAATCTTTCCTTTGCTTTGTTGAGTGTTTTCTGTAGAGTTCTATGGAGGCTGTACACCGTGTAGATGGCTAACATCAAAGTGATTTATTCTTAAATAGCCACTCATGAAGTACAGGTTCGCACAGCATGTTGCTAAACAAGACAAATTCTGTTTATTACATTTACATTTATGCATTTAGCAGACCCTTTTATCCAAAGCGACTTACAGTGCATTCAGGCTAACACTTTTTATTTTTTTTTATCCCTAATGTGTTCAAACCCACAACCTTTTGCGCTGCTAACGCAATGCTCTACCACTGAGCCACAGGAACCACTAATTCAACTAATTCCACAGGATTCCACTAATTATGACATAAGTTCTAAATACTCTGGGTTGACACTAATGAAAAGCGATCTTACAATACATAGCCTAGACCTTACATTTCTTTAAGAGTAGTTTAGTCAGGGTGTTTGAGTATCAAGTCTGTGATGGGAATACAGGGCCTCCACTATGAGATCAAATGTTGGCTGTCAAATAAACAGTGCAGATATAGGGCAGATTAATGAGGTACCTGATACTGCAGGTACAGCACTCTGTGGACCTACACGCCATGTTCACACCATGAAGGTTGTGTCTCAATGCACAAAACACATTCAGTTGAGATCTCAGTTTTAAAGTTGTCTGAACTGTTTTGTTTAAAGGGGAAGTGTCTGTTTTCTGCAGCATAGCAAGAGGACTGGTTTCAAAATTGACTGCTTTTATACATTTCCCCAAAAACACTTTCCCTCTCTGACAAATGGGTCTGTATAAAGGTAATGTGTGTGATTTGTTTTGAAATACTACATGTCCCAGCTTAACTCTTTCCCCGCCTTGTGTTTTTCGAGATTTTCACTTAAATTTCATGGCCCCCTGATTTTCTTGAATATCTGATCATGCAATACATCAAAATAAAGATAAGACCCCTTTTTTTCTACAAAAATATAATTTAAAAAAACTGTTTTATTCTAGTTTCAAGCATTGTTTTTTTTATCAACACTTGAATGAAGGGAGGTTTCATAAAAAAAAGCAACATTTTGAGCAAAATCACACATTTTTGCATCTTCCTGGTCTGTGTTTTTGATCAGCACTTTCTATACTCATTCAGGAGATGCATAATAGCGCCTCTAGTGTATAACAGTGGAAACACAGAAAATTCCATGTTTGGCAGGGAAGTGTTGTCTCATGAATAACAGAAAATTCTGTGTTTAGTGGGGAAAGAGTTAAAGGGATAGTTCACCCAAAAATTTAAATTCTGTCATATGTTAAAGTGCATTTACGAGAGTACCCAGACTGTGCCTTTCTGGACCCTGACATGTCATGTCAGTGCTGTTTATACAAGGTCAGCCAGCCATTTGCGATCACGGGAACTTGAAGAAACTTGTACAAACATGGATGGGTGACATAAATGGAGATGGCTCCAGATGTAGTATGTAGTATTTGGTTTCCCAACAAGGTCCATCGCCCAACACTAAATTAATTTGCTGAATGCATAAACTGAATTTTCCTGCGCTCAAACCTGCCAATCTAAAGGAAACGCTGTGTATGGCATTTGAGGTAATTTGTGATTTACCATAGACTTAAATCAATTAAATAAATCAATAAATCAATTTGCAACTATAACTGTTTTTACACTTGTATACTAAACTTGGCAGTAGACAACCACGGTGGACATGATTGTCACGGCGACTGTCACAGCCCAGATGTCTAAGTAAGTGGTTCTTTGCAAGAGTAAGCTGCTAGGTAGGTCAAACATGAGGCTATTTGACGTGTTTTGGTATGTATCAGATAAAAAGAAGAATTCCTTAATTCCGTATGCACACACTATCTGAATGACTTTCTGTGAGCACATACCTGAAACATTCACAGATAGAGCCACTGGTCTCGCATCGTGCAAGTGATGAATGGAATTTTTTTTTTGTATTTTTTTTTTTTTGTGGCTTATTGCACTTGAATGATCAAATACACAATGCTTGTGCCAAAATACCTGTCTTTGCGAGTATCCTTGTAAAAGTTGGTTGTGGCTTAATGCATACATATGGGGGGAAATCGGGTGTATATTGTCAACATAGTAAATCTGTGAATTAGCCTATGTCTTAAAAGAGACTGCAGCCCAATATACCTGTTGTTACCTGTTCCCTTAATGTAAATCAAAAAACAAAAGGCAAAGAAAATCACTCACTACTCTTCACTAAATCACTTTTGTTACTTTAATAACAATAAATGTATATTTAATTGTTACAGCAAAAACTATTTTTTTTTTTATTTTGTTTATTATGGTATTGTTTTTTTTTTTTGTTATTTTGATTTTTGTGAAGAGTTTTTTTATTTTTATATTGTTGTGGTTTAACATACTGCTCGTGAGTTAGTTTGATTGAGCCTGTTGCTGAAATCAATTCCTGTATGTTTACCTGGATGTTGACTGTTATACTGTGAGTGTAAGGAATTGTTTTTTGTTTTTTTCCAAAAGGTTGTGGAATTTTTTTTTCAAACCTATGATAGCATTTTGTGGGCCAAACTCCAGACTCCTCAGGGACTTTTTAAAAAAAAAATTTGCAGGAAGATTTACTTCAATAAGTCAATAGTCTGAACCGTCTAGGCGTAAGCACAAGGTGAGGAAACAGTTAAAGTATTTGTGGGGAGACAGCAGTGCTGTTAGAAGGGGGTGTGCCGCGTTTCAGCCAGTCAGTCCAGCCCAGGTTTTAGGCTCCTCCTTTCTGTGCTGGAACTACTTGCACTGTAAGCTTTTTTTCCCCTCTCTGCTTCCCTTTTGCTCTTTCTTTCTGGCACTCTCTCACTCTTTCTCGTACACTCTCTTGTGCATTCTTCTGCTGTTCACCAGTGTGCCGTGACTGTGGCCATGAGTTCTTGGGGGAAGGAAATTTCTTATACAGGAATAATTTAACATGTTTCATTAAATTTGTTTGTAATTGATATCTGAATCGTATAGAGGGGGGTCCAAAAGTCTGAGCAAAATAAAATTAAGGTACAAAATAATACCTTTTTGGTACTGATGTTGTACATTTTATTTACTAATATACAAAATCTAGGTGTAAATAAGGTACAGAGGTTAAAAAAAAAAAACGAAAATCTTATTGATCCAAAACATTTGAACTGCAGTTTATTTTTATTTTTAACTTTTACATCAATGATTTATGTGTGTATAGGGAATAAGGAAGGTTTTATTTGATATTTTATTTTAGCCTGTAATCTTTTATATTTCTGATTTTTGTCCTGTGTTAGCAGTCTAGTGCAGAGCTCTGTAAATGCCATGAGCACAATCCTTCTGGGAGCGTCCTGACCCTCCGTGCATCTCAGCACTGCTTAACGGCTGTTTATTTACCTTCAGGTTACTCATTACCCCAAATCCCATCACTTGTTTACCTTGTTACCCCTGATGATAAAGTACACGTAAAATCCATTTGGTATGACCCTGCTAGCAAAACAAGAATCTCCAGAGGCCTTGATTTTATGTATTATGCAGATCTTTTTCAATGTGAATCAATTCAGTTCAATTCAAGTTTATTTGTATAGCGCTTTTCATGATGCAAATCGTTGCAAAGCAGCTTTACAGAAAATTAAAGTTTGTACATTATATTTAGTAATAGCTTATCAGTGGTGGCCATCTCAAGTTGATATCCATATGGCAGAAATGTACGGTAAAAATCAAGCAGTTAGTTAATGTCATGTAATGCAAAATTTGGTAGTTTTGTATGTTGTCTGAGGGTTGGCATCATCTGAGTTCCTCTGGGGGGGGGGTTGGCATCTTCTCTTCTCAGGTGTTTGGTCATCTCAGATCTTTGTTATGGTTGGATCCAGACTGAATCTTGTGTAATTCCTAGTTACCACGGGATGCCAATCCATGGCAGAAACAGAGAAGGTTATAGAGAAAAATTAGCATAGCTGCTGTTTCAACTAAGCAAAAAATGTGTTCAACCCAAGCAAAAGAATGAAAATGTGCATTTGATCAGATGAAACTGAAGTACAAGGTTATGAGATACATTATGTGAATGCTTGGCTAAAGAGATTTGTCTTTAATCTAGATTTAAAATGGTCCTATTATGCTCTTTTTACAAAGTCTTGATTTTGTTTTGGGGTGTACTAGAACATGCTCTCATGCTTGGTTGTTCGGAAACACATTATTTTTCACATAATTTACATCATTATAATACCTTTCTCCCCATCCTGGCACAAACAGCTCAGTTAGTTCTGAGTTTGATGTAGGCCCACCTTCTGAAAAACTAAATGTGATGTGAATGGTTAGCTGTCCCAGTGCATTGTGATTGGAGAACAGCTTAGACAGTGTTTCAGTACTGCCCGCCCCTTGCCAAAGCAACAAGTTCCATCTACTCCGGTATAGTTAAGGATGGCGTCAATAATGCCATATCTGTTTAAGCCAAGACCCCGAGAATATTGAACAAGAGGATCGCGCAGAACCTTTGCATGCACAGATTTTGCAAGACATATTAGAGTGGTAACTAGGGTTGGGCCAATAGACGATGCCATTGTCCATCGCTGATGGCTGATAGACATCACGATGTTGAGCCGGCAACAGCACATTTTACAAGATTAGATGTTTTGTCAGTTGTGCTCAGAATCTAAAAATCATTTATCATCGTACTCAGTCAGCTCCCCTACTTACTGTGTTTATGTGGTAAGTAAAATTTTATGTACTGTAATGTAACAGGCAACCATTAGCAAATGTTAATTGTTTTCCGTGCCTTTCGGAATACGGGTTCACTCTTCGGGCACACACCAAAAAACAACTGCATTTACTATGTACAGATAAGTGCAATGGTAATATGAATTATGTTTATTGTTCTTTAATTCTAACACTATAACATGAATTGCAGTGAAACTGTTATACAGTTGAAGTTATTTATACCATAGTCTCATAATTGAAGTGTTAATTCTGCAGAATACATCTTTGTCCAGTATTGTACTGTCAGCAATTTATACAAATCTTTTCAGAACTGTAACATACATATTTACATACATAATTATTAAGGTGCATGTGTAGTAACTGTGTTAAAATGCCCAGCGAGGTAGAAAACATCTGCTTCAAGGAAATTCAGAATGCACTGGGGTGAGAAAAAAAAATAGTTTCTTCAACAATGGGCCGCTTTGTAACATCACAAAACCCCAAAAACAATGCTGTAGTCCAAACGAGCCGTTCGTTCGATATTTTTTTTAAAAACAAAATATCTCCCTTTGGAGTGGACTTGATTTGTAACTTTGTAGATCTTTTTTATGCCCAAACATACACACTGACTGAACCCCAAAAGCTATCAGGAAGGCTATTCCAGAGTTTGCAAGGCCAAATGTGAAAAAGCTTTACCTCCTTTAATGGACTTTGCTATCCTAGGTACTACCAAGCATCCAGAGTTTTGCGACCTTAGGGAGCGGGATGTATTGTGGCGTGATGGAAGACTAGTTAGGTACGCAGGAGCTAAACCATTTAGGGCAGGGATAGGCAACTCCGGTCCTGGAGGGCCACTATCCTGCAGAGTTTAGCTTCAGCCCTCATAAAAACTCACCTGCCTGTATCTATCTAGTAATCCCGAAAACACTGATTGCCTTGTTCAGGTGTGTTTAATTAGGGTTGGAGCTAAACTCTGCAGGACAGTGGCCCTCCAGGACCGAAGTTGCCTATCCCTGATTTAGGGCCTTAAAAGTAAGTAGTAATATTTTGTAACTGATACGGAACTTAATAGGTAGCCAAGCAGAGACTGTAAAATTGGTGTAATATGATCATATTTTCTTCACCTGCTAAGGACTCTAGCCACTGCATTTTGGACTACCTGTAGCTTGTTTATTGAAGATGCACGGCAACCACCTAGCAGTGTATTACAATAGTCTAGGGCTGTGCGATATGACGATATATATCGGATGAACGAAATAAAAAGTCTATTGTTTCATATTATGCTCTATCTTTTATTTCGTTGTGTCACAAAATAAATTTTTTATGGTAATACTTTTTCATCATTTGGATGGCTGTGATCTTTACACGCTACCACGTGGTATGTTGCGGAGACAGAAGCAGGTGGAGAATGACGATCCAGGACAAAACAAGGAGCTCGTTCCTAAACGAGGGACTACATCTGTAGCATGGACATGCGTTTTTAAGCACTGCAGTTTTAAAACAACTGATTTTTAAGCCATTGAAACAAACAACAGAGCTAACTTATATGTGTCCACGTCTCTGTTTCTGTGTGAGAGGAGCGCACATTTTTTTCTCACTTTATTGACTTTGAACGGTTACATAAACACACTTCTGTACATCAGAATCCCTGTCTTTGCAAGTATCCTCATAAACATATTGGTTTAGGTCTTGAGAAAGTAAACAGCTGAAAAAGAAAACTCATATGTAACAGTATATTGGATCCGGACTTAAAGTCTTAAAGGGGAAGCTGTCCAATGTTTCTTCCGTCTGCCATTTATATTAATCAAACAACAGTGAGAGAAAATCTCTAGGTAGGTAGGTAGGTAGGTAGGTAGGTAGGTAGGTAGATAGATACATAGATTTTAACATCATAAAAACAAAAAACAACTAATATCGTTATCGTGATATAAAATTATTTATATTGTGATATAAGATTTAGGTCATATAACGATAACAATGATTTAATAATATTGAGAAACAGTTCTTCTGCTGCAGGTAACAACTCTTTCAGTAATTTTAGATCTAACTGTCCTATAGTTGTAAAGCACTGCAGTTTTGAATGACATTAGCTTCTTTTTTTATTATTGTTATATTATTACACATATGTATATGTAAAAGAAAAAAGAGAACAGACCCCCTGATAGTTTTGAATCTACTCTGCAGCAGAGAGTACGTGATCATTCGCATTCACTTGCCCTAGTTACACAATACACTGTATGTGCCCTAGGCATGTGTACATGTAAAATAATATCAGATAGCCTAGAGCACATTATTCTTTAGCTGATAAAATAAAACATCTATTTTAAATAAGCACTTGGAGTTGCAATTATTACAGTTTTACTCTAAATTTCTCACTGTGGAGCTGAAGCTTTCTTCTACTAGGTTTTCTTCTATGTGACGAAGATTAGCAGAAGATTAGAAGATTACCATCATTTTATTTTAAAGGTTATAACACTGGATGTGGTTGGTTCCAAAATCAGGTGATAGCCTTTGGCTGGCCTGCTCTCTAGATATTCTGGTAGACCATTTGCATTTCCTGTCACACATCAGCATGTAGCTTGTAGTGACTGGTATTTGCTTTTAGCAGTAATTGGTAAAGCAACATTAACATTTCACTTAACACTTCCATAGGGATCAGCACTGACCCTTAATTAGTCGTGTGAAGCAAGACTTGATCACCATATAAACCCACTTTGCATTTTGATTGGCTGGCCAGGAACTGGCAACTTAGAATAAATGATATTGTTTGAACATTATGTAAAGTTTTTTTGGAAATATACAATATGCCACAGCAGTAGACTTACATTTAAATTATACTAAATATAACAGCTGTGACATAAATGAATTAAGGTAAAGTCTATCTAACTTTTGTCAATATATTGCACATCCAATTAAATATAAAAAGTGAGTAACCTGCTCTCTTGATTGTTATTGTGCAATTAAAACAGCTTGGTTATGTTTGCAATGAACAAGTAAAAAGTTCACTACACTGACTTTAGCTTATTGCTTGTTTTGCTTGAGTGGAGCAACATACTTTCAAATTAATGCATGTAGCCACCCACAACCTAACCATAAGCTCCACACTTCAGCAGTGGTAAATGAAAAACTTAAATTTGACAAACTCTTTTAAATGTCAAACATAACTGAACATTAAACTCTAACACAAATATCTAAAATATTACTTTATTTCAACATTCATTCTCCTGGTCCAGTCCTATGCAAAACATTCTGAGAACTAAACATCCATTGCCCAGTTTCAGCTGGTGAAAGAAAAATGATTCAGGTAGTTTCAACAACTTAAGTAGAAGCTAAATGTTCAGCTATTGTGTTGCTTTTAAGTGCATTTAAGAAGTAGCAAAAATCTTTTCTGTTTTTTTTTTCTTTTTTTTTTCTTTTTTTTGCAGTGCACTTTTTCATTCAGCACTTGAAAGCTGACATTCACTTGTTATCCAGCATTTCACTCCAGTGTTAAAGGCTAAATGGCATTAGGGAAGTTGGCTAGCCTTCAGTTGTTGTGTCGCTGGGCAAGATATCGCATGTAATGTGAATCTTTTGAGAGACACATTATAGAGGAGGGGGTTGTTGACCTGGATTAAACCTGTCTCGAGCACAGCACAATAGCCTGCATTTTCAATGATGTAGGTCATTGATCAGAGCGCTGGGCGCCAGGCTAGCAGGCAACAGCAGTATCCGTCTCCATCCAGAAACCTTAGCCTGGAAATGTGATGCCTATTATTCTACCCATTCTGTATTGTGCTTGGGGAGAACAGTAGTTTTCAAGTCCCACAATTATTTGGGTTTCATCCAGTGTTTTCAAATTGGACTGTAGTTTGATGTATTTATAGTAAGCTTGTTTTGCATTTCACTTTAAATAGAAGTTGACATCCATTTAATAAGAGGCTTCATAATGAGGCTAGTTTCATCCCCATGAATGCAATGTTTTATTGGTTTGCTTTATTTGATTTTTGAATATGTGTTACTTAGTTGAACGTGGACTAGTCTAGATGTTGCAGTGTGCTTATATGGCACTTCATTATGAATATATAACTGATCAGATTGAATGCCTTTTTGCTTGATTTTAGTATTCTGTTTCTATGTGATTGACTTTGTACCTTCAAATGTTTTTTTGTGATTGACTGTACTTTCACAAATTATTTTTCAATTGTTTTTTTTAATGATTGTTGATGTTAGATTATTTTTAAAGGGGGTGTGCTTAAAGGGTACAAAAATGTAGCCATTAAACACAGACAGACTTTTTGCATTTAATGATGTATATCTTAATTTAAATGCTTTTGTCATTTAAAATAAAATAAAATATTATTGTGTGAGAGATTAATATTTTATTTTAACATAACTTCTTGTACTGAAACCAATATCTTATGCACTAAAAATGTCTCAATGTAGATTTTGGTGAGCTTAATTAGTTACGTTTACCCTAAATATTTTTTTTCTTTAATTTTGCAAAGAGGACCAAAATTAAATGTGGTAGTAAATCCACTAAATTATATTTCCATGTTTGAGTCTCTGATGTAGGGCTGGGCAATTTGGCAAACAATTGAAATCTTTTCTTTTTTTTTTTTTTTTAAGAACATATGACCGTTTCTTGATTTTTAAGATTTTTTACTAGTCAACTTGAATTTGTAACAACATGAAGTAACTTTTTCTTTATTAACCCTCTAGTTAATTCTATTCCAAGTGCACCACACATGTTGTCAACATGATGTAAATGTTAAACATATCATTTGTTGAATATCTTACCAGAAAATATCCATGAACTACATCTTGTACAACTTCTTATACATATTATATGTTCAGATATAATATGAGGAAAGTTCTTTTAAAAATCTCAAAAGTCAAGGTAATTGAAAATCAAAATGACTTAAGGTATAACACAAGCAGACTATTATTAACTATAAATGTTCTCTAAAAATAACAGCAGCTTTCAGCCTGTCACCATGATGCAAAACATGAAATATCAGACATACAGTAGTAGTTCTTTACAGGTTTTTTTTAATTTCGATTGCGCTGCTTTTCCATTGTTTTGTCTATGTACTGTAAACATGGACACATTTGACTGTTGCACTCGCGTCTCTTGCAGCGTCTCATGCATGGAATGCAAGGATAAAAAACGCGGTGCTCAATTAAAATAAGTTTACTCCCATCTTCTAGGGGTGGGAATCACCAGAGGCCTACTGTAGGGATGCAAGGAAATTAAAATTCTGGACCGAAAATATAAAGTTATTTTATAATACTTTTTTAAATTTAACTTTATTTTAATGATACTGAATTGAAAAAAGCACAAGCCAATAAAATAACTAAACTTTTACTGAAAGTAACACAATAAAACTGGACAGAATTTATATTAATATTGGTAACACTTTACAGTAAGGTTCATTAGTTAACATTAGTTAACAAATTTAGTAAACAAACTAAGAATGAACAATAGTTCTTCAGCATTTACAGGTGCTGGTCATATAATTAGAATATCATCAAAAAGTTGATTTATTTCACTAATTCCATTCAAAAAGTGAAACTTGTATATTATATTCATTCATTACACACAGACTGATATATTTCAAATTTTTATTTCTTTTAATTTTGATGATTATAACAGACAACTAAGAAAAATCTCAAATTCAGTATCTCAGAAAATGAGAATATTACTTAAGACCAATACAAAGAAAGGATTTTTAGATATCTTGGCCAACTGAAAAGTATGAACATGAAAAGTATGAGCATGTACAGCACTCAAAACTTAGTTGGGGCTCTTTTTGCCTGAATTACTGCAGCAATACGGCATGGCATGGAGTCGATCAGTCTGTGGCACTGCTCAGGTGTTATGAGAGCCCAGGTGAAGTGGCCTTCAGCTCTTCTGCATTCTTGGGTCTGGTATATCGCATCTTCCTCTTCACAATACCCCATAGATTTTCTATGGGGTTAAGGTCAGGCGAGTTTGCTGGCCAATTAAGAACAGGGATACCATGGTCCTTAAACCAGGTACTGGTAGCTTTGGCACTGTGTGCAGGTGCCAAGTCCTGTTGGAAAATGAAATTTGCATCTCCATAAAGTTGGTCAGCAGCAGGAAGCATGAAGTGCTCTTAAACTTCCTGGTATACGGCTGTGTTGACCTTGGACCTCAGAAAACACAGTGGACCAACACCAGCAGATGACATGGCACCCCAAACCATCACTGACTGTGGAAATTTTACAACTGGACCTCAAGCAACGGTTTATTATGTGCCTCTCCTCTCTTCCTCCAGATTTTGGGACCCTGATTTCCAAAGAAAATGCAAAATTAAACATAACTTTGGACCACTCAGCAGCAGTCCAGTCCTTTTTGAAGCGAGATGCTTCTGACGCTGTCTGTTGTTCAAGAGTGGCTTGACACAAGGAATGCGACAGCTGAAACCCATGTCTTGCATAGTGGTTCTTGAAGCACTGACTCCAGCTGCAGTCCACTCTTTGTGAATCTCCCCCACATTTTTGAATGGGTTTTGTTTCACAATCCTCTCCAGGGTGCGGTTATCCCTATTGCTTGTACACTTTTTTCTATCACATCTTTTCCTTCCCTTCGCCTCTCTATTAATGTGCTTGGACACAGAGCTCTGTGAACCGACAGCCTCTTTTGCAATGACCCTTTGTGTCTTGCCCTCCTTGTGCACGGTGTCAATGGTCGTCTTTTGGACAACTGTCAAGTCACCAGTCTTCCCCATGATTGTGTAGCCTACAGAACTAGACTGAGAGACCATTTTAAAGGCCTTTGCAGGTGTTTTGAGTTAATTAGCTGATTAGAGTGTGGCACCAGGTGTCTTCAATATTGAACCTTTTCCAATATTCTAATTTTCTGAGATACTGAATTTGGGATTTTCCTTAGTTGTCAGTTATAATCATCAAAATTTTAAAAAAAAATTGAAATATATCAGTGTGTGTGTAATGAATGAATATACAATAATATACAAGTTTCACTTTTTGAATGGAATTAGTGAAATAAACTTTTTGATGATACTCTAATTATATGACCAGCACCTGTATTAATCTTAGTTTGTTAATTTCAACAATTACTAATGCATTATTAAACTCAACAGTTGTGCTTGTTAACAGTTAATGCACTCTGAATTAACATGAACTAACAGTGAACAACTGTATTCTCATTAACTAACATTAAGAAAGATTAATAAGTACTGTAATGTATTGTTCTTTGTTCGTTTATGTTAGTTAATACTTTAACTTACATTAACTACTGGAACCTTATTGAAAAGTGTTACGTTAATATTAAATATCAATATGTTATTTTTATTCACTTCTATGTAACAGAATCAGATATGTTTTTTTTGTTGTTGTTGTTGTTTCCAAATAATGTATAGTCCTACAAAGCTATTATTATCAGAGCATATGAGCAGAGCATAGCGTCACTGAAGGTAGAATTCATTTTACCAGCATTGCCCAGTACAGCTTAACTAGCCTACACCGTTACAGCACAGTAGCGCAACTCCAAACAGGAGCAAGTATGCTGCATAGAAATTTCCTGTCAGCGCGTTATTTGAGCGGACTTTGCTTTTCCGGTGACTATGAGAGGTACATTCATTCTTAGAGCTGAATACTGAGGGGAGCATCAAACTGTGCAGTGACAAGGAGAGTGAAACATGCGCACTGAACAATGATGGGCTGGGCGCGGTGTGGCGCGCCATATATATATATAGTGGATTGTAAAGAAATTGATTTTATTATTCTACCAAATAGTATAATAAAAGATCGATACTTGGTGTCCGTGTATCGATACAGTATTGCCACGGAAAATATCGTGATACTATGCTGTATCGATTTTTTTTCCCACACCCCTACCATATTGTTGCATTTTTTCCTATTCCACTGCCTGCGTCACATCTTTTTCAACAAAAAAGAAATTGGTACTGAGAACCATGGATTTTCACTGGTATTGGTACCGAATACTGGAATTTTGGTACCGTGACAACACTACGCCCAGCAATGTTTGATGAAATGATGAAATTGCAATGATTGACGTAGCAATAGCCATGGCAAGATTTTGGCATCTTGTGGCTTTGAATAATAAAACATGGATGCAACAGTTTAACCTGTTTGGAGTTCTCTGTTTTTTACCAAAATAATGTAGTGACAAAAGATAATTTATGTCTGGCAATTTTAATAGTTTTAAACTGTGTGCGCTGTGGACTGGTTTAGATGTGTAATCTATCTAAAGAACATATGTGCTATCCCAACTTTCTTTCTTTCTTTTATATATATATATATAATATGTGTGTGTGTGTATATATATATATATATATAATATATATATATATATATATATATATATATATAATATATATATATATATATATATATATATATATATATATATATATATATATAATTTTTTTGTGCTTTTAGCAGTGTTTACATGATGTAATCATTTCAAGGAGCTAATTTTGCAATGTGTTATGCGTTAATTCTCATACACTGCTAACAAAACGCAGTGACACCAAGAGTGTCATAATGCAACAGAAACACGGCTCTGGTGTGTAAAACTTGAAAATGCTGTTATTTTTATTTTTAAACACAAATCTAGTTGAAATTAAATGTTTATTATATTATACAAGACATGGTATGCTAATACCGTTAAACGTAAAGTGAATTTTGACATCTACTGTAAAAAGAAGGCTGCACACATTGAACAGACTTTTTATAGACTTCAAGGTTCACTTTAAAAGAAAGTAAATAACGGATCTGCTCAAAATCTGTCTACAGTGGCTCTCCATAGAGTGTGCTATGCGTAGAGGGTTGTGTTTTTTTGTTGTTGTTGTTGTTTTTTTGGTTCACCTCTTGATCGTGTCTGTTGTAGGGAACTAGATTTTGTAACCATAGTGACGAGCAGCCGAGCACTTGCTGCAGGCCACACTGAGCTTCCATTGGCTGCTAGATGCATGTTGACATGTTGGTTAGTGCTGGTGGGGGAAGGGCAGAGACTCACACACTGACCTGCACTGTCATGAAGATCACTAACCCGTATATCAGCACTCATACTCTGAGGAAAAAGTCGGTACAGCACGATAACACAGTGTCAGGAAGTTTCTGACTTTTTCAAGTAGAAGTGCTTGTTTTTAAAGAGAAGATGCTATTTAAACCCACTGCCAAATGCTGCACATTCACAAAACTTTTTGTTTGCTGTGCACTTGGTTGCTACTCGGCACACTGATCTGAAAACAGTTCAGACTATAGAAATTACTGTTTGTAGTGTTGTGTGTGTAGAACAGTGTTGTTCAGCTATTGTGGAATATTAGCAATATTGTCTTGTTTGTGTTGCAGGTCTCATAGTCGAGGTCGTGCACAGGCCGATGATGAGGACAGCATGGATGCCACTGATGTCACACCAACTCCAGACGTTGACATCGCATTGGAGATGGGTGAGATTTTGTATTTATTTATTTATTTAATTTTTTTCTGCGTTTGCTGTGGCAGTTCTGTATCTATAATACTATAGTGAAAGGAATTTGTGTATTGAGTTGTGAGTTTGAAGTCTGAAATTGTTTTGTTGTGTATTCCATTGTTCAAATTACATACAACACACAAAAACAAATGTTTAAAGGTTTAAAGTGACTTTTTTTTTTTCTTCTCAATTCCTGTTAACTGGCTTGAACCTTTGACATTCTCCCTGGAGCATCTTTAGTGTTGAGCCTTGGATGAGATAAAATTACTTGACACTGAAAAAAAAAACACAACTACACAAGCCCTGTTTTTAAGATGCATGTTTGTCAATCAGATCACAAGTGGACAACTCTAAATACAGATGTAAACAGGGTCTGAATGTTTTGATTTTGTTCATTTTCAACCACTTCCAGAGGTAGTTAAAAATACATTCAACCGGATTCCTTTCATAGTGTAGATGCTCATGTGGTCGAATACATTCGGAGTAAACATCGAAGTTTTGAAGTAAACTCACTCATTGTAAAGAGAGACGCACAGACGCGCATACATGCAACTTTCTGATCTCTCTCTCTGATCTCTATTTTTGTAAGACTTTTTTGTCTTATTCCAAAGCCCCAAGCTTCGATTTATTCATTGTTGTAAATTTTACATCGTTCTCTTTTTTCCCCTTTAATAAAATGTTCGAATATGAATAAATATGTAAAATAATGACACACTGTCCTAAATTTCTGACGAAATTCTGTCTGTCTATATGTCTCTCTTTTTGAAAGAAATCTCTTGTGCTCACCAAGGCTGCATTTATTTGATTTACAAAAAAAAAAAAAAACTAATAAAAACAGTATTGTAAAATATTATTATTTTTAAATAAATGTTTTCTTTTTAAATATATATAAAAATGTAATTTATTACTGCAGTGGCAAAGCTGAATTTATAGCAGCCTGTACCCCAGTGTTCAGTGTCACATGTTTCATAAACCATTCTATTATGCAAATTTGCTGCTTAAACATTTCTTATCATCAGTATTTCACTGCATAATGTATGAAAGTTTCCATATCTACAGTGGTATCTCTTTATTTATATTCTCACATAACAATTCTAACATTGGTTTGGAGCTCTTTGGATTAAATCTGCTTTATTTTTGCCTGGTATGAAATAAAATGTTATTACAGATAAAAAAATAAATTAAAAAAAACCTTGGATGTTTTTAATGGCACAATTGAACTAAATTTGTGTTTTAGGTTGTGCATGGTGAGAAAATGATTTATTATTCAGCTGTAGTCATTCTTCATGTCACATTGATATGTTTTCATCTTCTTTAGTAATGTACATTAAAATTTGAAACACACCTAACCCCCCCATCCCCCACCCCGCCCTCTGTGGGTCTTCTTATGTCTACTGACATGAATGCTCTTTTGAGCAATGAAAAAAAAAATGTTCTGTCTTTTAAAAACATTGTTTCAACAAGTGCTGTGTGGGCAAGTCTGCCATGAGACGAGCCATTTTCATCCATTTAAAGGTTGATCTAAAGGCCATGGAGGCTTTTTGTGGTGCTGTGTGTGTGTGTGTGTGTATATATGTCACTTTCCACAGGGGAGCGAAAAGAGAAGTTTGAAATGCAGTATTGTAGGTGATGTTGTTGCATGTGTACTTTGCCATTCAGAAATTTGGGGTCAGTATGGTTTATTTGTTTTTGACAGTGGTGGACAGTGACTAAGTATTTTTACTTCATTACTGTACTTAAATAATTTTTTTAGGTATCTGTAGTTTGTCAGAGTATTTTTATTTTGAAACTTTTACTTCGCTACATTCTGAAGCAAAAATCATACTTTATACTCCACTACATTACTTAAAAATATGTTGTTCCTCATTGTTTTGAACTGGAGAAATCATATATAACTGGAGAAATCATCATATATACATATATGTATATTTACAGTATATATTTGTGTGTGTACGATAAGATTGTTTCGTAAGCCCCAAATCAGCTAATAAAAATGATTTCTGAATGGTCATGTGACACTGAATGTATTGTATTTGAAAAATATAATAAAATAGAAAACTTGTTTTTTTTTTAATTATAATTTACAGTAACAAAAAAAGTTACTGACCCCAAACATTTGAATGGTAGTCCAGATGTTGCAGTATCCTTGATTGATATCTGTGGGGAATAAGATTAATGTAAAATTTTTGTATTGATTGACTCTTCACCAGAATTCAGGAAATCATTTACCCCAAAAAATAAATGAATAAATTAATTAATTAAAAGTTTTGTCATTTACTTTAGTTATAATAGCAATTATAGAATTATAAAAGCGCAAACAGTTGAGTACTGCTGTTTAATAGACAATTCCTTGTCTTCCCCGCTGTTATGCATGCTCTTCTTGTACTGCATTAATGTAGCACCAGCAGATGACATCTTTACAGATATGAACATCACAGTGCTGCAAGACAACAATCTTCACTCATACTACTTTTTCAACCAATCCACTGGGCGTATAAAAATGTTCCCAGAAAACCAGCTTGTGTTTCTGGTGATGTAGGAACACTTATTGATGATATTTTTTGTGTGTGTTGAGTTTTGAATATGATTCATGGTGTATTGTACAGTCAGTAATTTATCAAATCCAGATTTGTGTCTAAGATTGTGTGCAGCTCCTCTCTCTCCGTCAGTACTAGTTTATTTCAAACATATTATCAAAGTATGCCAAGGGCCAAGGGAGTGGATTTTAAACACTAAAACATATATATTTTTTTTTAATAAAATCCAGAGTGTGACCTTGGTTAAGTTAGCAAAAAAATTGGTTTTAGAAGAACATTTCAATTAATTTTGATTTTTATTTATTTTATTTATTTATTTATTTTTTTAAAACTTTGCATTGAAAAAAAAAAGGCAATTAATAAACTATAAGGGTCGGTTTCGATTTCATGTTGACCATTTACCACTTTAATTAGCACTGCAAGCTGTTAGTATGATGTTATAAAAAGGGAAGAAAAAAAAATTGCTCCATTTATATAAATTACTCCATCCCAAAATGAACATTTTGTCATTAATCACTTACCCCCATGTCGTTCCAAACCCGTAAAACTCTGTTTGTCATCGGAACACAATTCAAGATATTTTGGATGAAAACCTGGATGCCTGTGAGTGTCCCATAGAGGACAGTCACAAACCTCCAGGTTTTCATCCAAAATATCTTAAATTGTGTTTCGAGCTCTTACGGGTTTGGAACGACATGGGGGTAAGTGATTTTCATTTTGGGATAGGGTATCATTTTAAGGCCTGTTTCTGCTGCTGTTTTTCTTCTGGTGACCTCAAACCATGCTTTGCTCTCTCATTGGCTGTAGCTTGTCATGACACCTGATATTTCCATACACCACGTTCCAGATATTTGGCATGCTTGATATTTTCATCAGCGAGTCTCTTTTGCCGCATTTCCACCAAAATTACCCGGAACAATTGTACCAGGAACTTTTTCCCCAGGAACTATTTTCCTCCCAGACCGTTGCTTTCTGCGTTTCCACTGCGGTCTAAAGTACCGTGAAGATTAGGCAAATAGTCTGGTGACGTAGGTCTGCGCGCGTTTCTCAATACAATGTATGCAAATTTCGGACTTGCATCCTCTGTAGTTCGGACTTTGCGAGTTCGACTCGGCAGTGTGATCTCCTGCGGACGGGACGACGCAAGTCCAGTAATTCTGCAAACAGCAGCGTACTTGAACATCAGTCAGCTCGCCTTGGCTACTGCAATTTTCCTCACTGTATATTTACAATAAGATGAAATAGAATATCAAATACCACTGCCTCCTTTCGTTTTTATTTAAACATAATAATAGTTGCAGAAATGTACTTAGTTAAGGGAAATGTGTATATATACAGCCTACATTACAATGAAGCTAAATATTATACCAATTGCCTCTTTTTATTTTCATTTTAACATATAGATAAATTGAATAAAGACCAAAGATCGCCTGTTAGATTTACCCAAAATGAAAATCTAACATTCACTAAAGAGACATCAGAGCCAGCGGCAAATGTCAGAAGGACTAGCCGAGTTGAGACTGCTCTAGGCTTATACATGAGCTCTGAGCTCCCGCTGATCGCATGGAGCTGACCGTCTCCGAAATCTGCAAAACACATTTTTAAAAAGGCGCTGTCTTTATAAATAAAACGCAGATTTGAGTTTTAAGCAACTACATTCTCGCCTGAAATACTTTTAAAACTACATTTCATGACACAATAACAGTTATATTTTGAAAATTATCCGAATAAATGGTGGTTGAAATCACAATGCTGCGTGAACTCAACCAATCAGCATGCTCAGCGCCCAAGTCCCGGACCTTTGAAAAAGTACTACCTCGCAAGCAGGGACTTTCTGAGGGGCATTTTTTTATCCGGAACTTTATTTAGATCCTGGTTCCTGCGGTGGAAACACACAGAGTACCAGCCCAAAGTCCCTAGTTCCCGGGTAAAGTTCCTGCGGTGGAAACGCGGCTTTTGTTGCATCGAGTAGTTCACACATAAAGATTGCAGAGTGCTGATCACCCACTGATTTTCCCCCGATCACAGCCCAACCTGTCAGTGAGCTCTTTAACTTGCAAATCAGGCTTAAATCGGGCTTAAAATCCTGTCGTGTGAACTAGGCATAAGAGTTTCTTCCAGAAATGTACACATCACAATATCCCACATTTAAATAAATCCAAAAAACATTTTGTATTGTGCATCTTTCAACAAATAGTGCTTCAGCGAGTGTACATCAATTGTACACTCGGAATCAGAGTGCATTGTGGGTATAAGTTATTGAATAAATTTAGGGAATGACAGCACTACAAAATGCTGATGTAGTTCGTACACAACTAGAGATGGTAATCATAAACAAACAGATGTTTTGTTTGTTGTTGTCATAGTAGCCCAGGCATGAGCTGTCAAGCCATAGCCTTTTCAGGAAACTGTGGTGGGGTGCAGCAACTTATTTACATTTAAAGAGACACAAAGAATACAGTATATTTTTGCTTCATGTCAAAAAGGGGGCATTTACAGCATGGTATAATAAATGATCTGTGGGGTCTTTTTAGGCAGAAACTTCATAGAGACATTCTGTAGACACTTCAGACTTATGTTGCACCTTGTAAAAAGGGAATAGTAGGATGCCGTTAAGTATTTTAAGATGGAAATTACAAACAATAAAATGCATACAATGTAAGAAAGATACAAATATTTTCAAGTACAGTACAGGTGGGTCTGTGTAACTGCAACATTCAAGTAAGAAATGGAATAAACAAATGTAAAAATAAAACACTGCATACTCTACACTGTGTTAATTAAATATGCATTGATCTTATTAAATCCACAAAAGTTCTTCAGCCTAGAGCAGTGAGTGATTTTCTGTTTTACTTACATTTTTTGATTCAAATTAATAACATAGACATCAGTTTATTAGGCTGCTGTCACAAAATGCTGACAAGCATCTGATTGTCTCCCAACAGTTTATGTTCACTTTAAGACATAACTGACTGTGTTTATGTGAACCTTGTGTGTATTTGACAGTTCAGGCACAATAAGAAATAAAAGAGAACTTAGTGCAGTACTCACACTCCGTGCGACAGCTCACTATTTGTAACTGCAATAGAAATATGAATCAAAAACAAAACTAATAATTAAAGAAGCTATAGAACTGCAACTGATATAATGCACTGTAACACAATACCAATGATCTCTTCATGATGGCAGATCATGGACATTGTAGCCATTCACAATCTAATCTAAAGTCATTCTTATATTGGACACCCCTAGTGTAAATATTACAATTGTGAATGTCTTGTTTGAATTCATAGATTTGGTGGAGCCAGAAACGGATGATGATTTTCCTGAGCCACTGGATCTCAGCCCCAGAGATGAGAGGCCTCTGTCCCCGCTCTTCCAGCGCTCCGTGTCCGAAGACTCTGCTGGCTCCTCTGCCACCTCCACCAGAAAAGCCAAAACTAGGTTGGTGTTAAACACACTCTCTCTCGGCTGACTTAAAGCTGCCCGCATGTTTACATTTAAAGGTTGAGCCGCAAGTTTTTAATGTTGCCCTAAAGAGGGTGAGAGAGTTTACACAAATACAGTGTGCTGATGAACAATGTTTGGACAGCAGAAAGTGTACAAGGGGGGGTAGTGGGGTTTTAGAAGACAGAGGAAGTGCATGTCAGGTCAAAGAAAGCCTCTAGTTGCCTCTGTTTGAGTCAGTGGTGTTCTGAAAAAAGAAAATTTTCTGTTTAAATAAACATTCCTCATGCAATCAGAAGAAAAAATAATGAATAACAGTAGTTTAATTAAATTAATGTTCCATTAATTAAAGCAAAGTATATTTCTTATCAAGGTACATACAGATTACAGTTCACATTTTTCCAATTCCAAACCACATTAATCTTAATAATACACACACACACACACACACACACACACACACACACACACACACACACACACACACACACACACACACACACACACATATATATATTTGAAATAGTCAAAGCTCGGTAAACACTGCAGGTGTCACGAGGGATCATGGAAAAACTGATTTGTGTATGCAAACGTTTTTTTCCTGCACCGTTGGGAAACACGCATATGCTTCCAGTCAAAAGTTGTTTCTTTGAACCAAAATTTGAGCACCAAATCAGCATACTTAAATGATTTCTGAAAGATCATATGACACTGAAGACTGTTGTAAAGGCTGCTGAAAATTGCTTTGCAATTGAATGGCAGCTTTGGCATCACAGGGATAAGTTACATTTTATATGATATAAAAAATGTAAAACAGTTATTTTAAAACAAATTTCACAACATTAGCCTCATTTTTTACTGTATCTTTGGTCTTGGTGAGCATAAGAAACTTCATGCTCTTTAGAGACATTAATTATAATATGTAACAATGCAGTTTAAAATGTACACATAACTGTTGAAAATCCCAATTACAGGATTTTGCAGAGTAGCAGAATCCTGTTGCAAACACTGGCACACAGGCATGGCCGCAGATAGTGCTTTTTTCGCACACTGAGTGAAAGCGAGGGAGTCGGGGGAGGGGACCGCTGAAGCCCTGCTGCTGTCATTAGTAAAAGAAGGGGGCGAGAGAGTGCTCTCTTTTGGATTCCCAATTAGCACAGATTGTGCACTCGCTAATGTGCAGCACCATTTGCAAAAGACCCCCCTTCAGCCAGTACTACATGTGCATCAAATCTCCCACTGACAGCAGCTCTCATGCGCCGCACAGCGAACAGATAAAGAGTGTTTGAGAAAAATAAATGAACTCTAATGAGAATGCTCTGACAGTTATGACATTTCACGAAGATTTCCCATAATCACAAAGTTTATGAGCTAAATATTGTCAGCAAATACAATTAAATACAAATAGCTGAAAAGCCCAGTGTAAAAAAAAAAAAAAACCAAAAAATGTATAATGTGTAGACTGGTGACCATGTGTTTAACTACAACAAAGTAGTTACATTTCAGTGCAGTTTAGTTACTAGTTTTTTCTCAGGGAGACATCTGTACAAGAACATGCATGGCTCCACTGTGGGAACTTTTGCATCAAGATGGCAGTTCATTTACTAGAAAATGAGGCAGTTGGGTAATTTATTTATTTATTTTTTGCATAGTTTTGTCAATAATACAACAATAGTGAAAAGTCTTGACCAAAACTGAAAATTCTGGATCTACTGGGCCAAAATCTGGCTTCATTCCAGCTAAATGAACCGAGGCTCTATGAAATACATTTAATTTAGTATATTTACAGATTTAATTGCAGCCTTTACTATTACATTGACCATCACATTAGGCCAAATCACAATATATATTTTATTACGCTGTATCATGCTGCTCTAGCTTTCAGCCAGTGTTTGAACAAAGATGGCAGTTGTAGGTTGATTAGGAGCTCTTGTCATTTGACTGATTTGGGGTGAGATTTCACTGTCAGAGCCATCCAAGGATGTTATATGCTCTCCCGTTATCCTATTTGAGTATGGTCTCCCAGTCTGGGGCACTGGGGCATGGACTGTAAACCCCTGACTAGTCAGATTGTTGGACAAATAAAACAGTGAGGATTGGATGCAGAACTGCTTAATGACTTGGGGCAAAACACTGAAGTCAAGTACTGAATGTAACAGCTTCTGGCTATGAAAGGTCAAATTCAGTTTTCTTTGCCATTTATAAAATGTGTCAATGGAATTCATAACATCGCAAGTTGCACATTGCATTCTTAGCATTGCACTATATAGTAAGCATGCAAAATGGAAGAATGCACTTGCAATGCTGGCCAGGCATTCAGGTCTGCATTTGTGTACTTATGTTTACTTGGGTTATGTTTCTAATCGAATAGTTCATGTCTGAAAAGGCATTTCTCTTATCTCTTCTTTTGTCCCTCAGAGAAAAGCTCTGTGCCTTCTGCTACTGTGGAGAAAAGAGTCTCTTGGGTCAAGGTGAGTTGAAATTGTTTGGACCCACGCCTGGTTACGTCCCCCTGCACATCCGGAACCGCCGTGGCAGCTCTGAGAAGGACGACGATTACCATGACGACGACAATGATTTTGATGACAGTGACAACAATCGCAGCCCAGGACATCGTGTGTGCGGCCTAAATAAGTGAGTTGTTACTGCTGTTGTCTGGTGAAGGTGCTTTGAATAGATGTTTGGTTCTCCAAAGATGTAAAAAAAAAAAAAAAAAAAAAAAAGGATTGCAATAAATATGCAAAATATGCACGATCATTGATTTCATCACACTGTTTTTCTTTCTTCAGCGTCTAACGCAGTGAGAAAAATTTATTTGTCAGATTAGGATTCAGTTCAACTGTTAAAAAGGACTCTTGCAATTTGTAACATTCTTTTGCGAAGATGGTTATAGAGAAAAAAAAAAGGAAAATTCCAGTTTGTTTTGGCTTGTTGCATTGTTTGTACATAAGTGGCATGCTGAATGAGAAAGTACAGGACGTGTTATTCATTGTGGAAGTGGCTTGGCACAGTTCTGAAGGGTTTTGATTGACATGGCTTTAAGCTGTGATGTGTAATGAGGTTGTGTGGAGGTGAGAGTTGCCGGTTTGCCGGTTTTAGGGACTAAAAGTGCCTTGTTTAAAAAGCAATGACCCCAGTGACCCCCGCTGAGCTGAAATAATGCTGAGTGCTGTGCTAGGCACTATCTCATTAGAATGTCCAGTGTAATTACTCCTCAAAATTGGACAAAATGTTTATCTATGTAATGGTGATGTTTGAATTTTTCACATAATCTTAAAATTTATTTGACTCTTACCTTAATAACTTAAAGGGATAGTTCACCCAAAAATTTTAATTACCCCATGATTTACTCACCCTCAAGCCATCCTAGGTGTATCCAAGCCATCCTTTCTTTCTTTCAGATGAATACAATCAGAGTTATGTTAAAAGTAGAGATGCACTGACTGCAATTTTCTTGGCCAATTTCCGATTATTTTTTTGTAAATGTGACCTGCCAATACTGATTTTTGCCGATTCCAATTTTCTTTCTGAAAACTACAATTGACAGCATACACAAACAAAAATCTATACTCTTTTTAATGCAAAAAAGAAAAAAAAAGAAAAAAAAAAAAGAAAATATATATATATATAAATTGTAATGTTTAAAAATTTGATATATATATATATATATATATATATATATATATATATATATATATATATATATATATATATATATATATACATATACATATATACACTGCATATATATATATATATATATATATATATATATATATATATATATATAAAATTATTAAACATTACAATTCCCCCAATCTGGACAGACTTACAGTTGTCACTTAGACAACTCTCAAAATAAAGTGCTCTTTGACTAGTAAAAAATGTAGAAATAACAATTAACTGAAAAGAAATTGCTGTACTATTTAACAAAAAAGATGGCAATTCCCACTGTTTCTTAAATTGTAATTTTTCACTAACCTTATTAAATGCGTCATCTTTCACATCAAATTCTTACATTGTTTCAGTTAACTTGTTAGTTAGAACAATAATAAGAAACTGCATAATTGTTACCATTCAAATGAAACCAGTACAAACTCCATCTTTTCACTGCAGCAAACACAGAACCTGCATCTGAAGTGGCATTAGATGTATTTACAGAGACTTTTTGATGGAGCTGAGGTGCCATAAATCATTGACATTACAAACTTTCAAATGCATAAAGCATTTTATAAGATTAATGTTTTAAATGTGTTTAAACATACAAATAAGAAATGCTGGGAAAAAATGCTATGATAGTTTTAAATATGAAATCAAACCAGTAGGTAGCATCAAATGACCGTTTGAATGAGTGAGTCATTTAGTCCTTCATTCAACAGATTCGTTCAGACAGCTGATTTAAACGAGGCAAGTGACTACTGTCTTTATATCGCAACTGTCTCGATTTTTCCAGAATGTTTGACCGATTCTTGATTTTTTTTTTTTTTTTTTTTTTTTTTTTTGATTTTTAACTAGTCAACTTAAAAATGTAACTACAACATGATTCAAGTTACTTTTTCTTTATTAACTCCCTTTAGTTAAATAAAATTCTATTCCAAGTTGTCAACATGATGTAAATGTTAAACAAATCACTTGTTAAATATCTTTGCAGAAAAGATTCAAAAACTACAACTACATATCATACAAACTTGTCTTATACATATTATGTGTTCAGAAATAATACGAGGAAAATTCTTTCAGAAAATCTCAAAAGTCAAGGTAATTCAAATTCAAAATGACTGAGGGTATAACACCAGTAGACTTTTATTAACTATAACTGTTCTTTAAAAACAACAGCAGCTTTCAGCCTGTCACCATGATGCAAACATGAAATATCAAACCTACAGTAGTAGTTCTTTACAGGTTTTTTTTTATTCGATTGCACTGCTTTTCCATTGTTTTTTCTGTGTAAACATGGATGTGTTTGACTGTTGCGCTCGCGTCTTTTGCAGTGTCTCATGCATGAAATGCCATTCTAAAAATTATTTTTATTTTAGAGTGAAATATTCCTTTAAATTAGGACAAAAAAATCAGGCTTAAAAATGGAAAGCCACCCCCATCCCCCTACCCCCACAAAAAAAAAAAAAACATATTAAAGGCTCTACCTTTGCTGGATGGAATCTGATTATTTAAGTTTTGGGTCACACAGAACTTGTGTTCTCTTCCATTGTGCTTTCTGATGGAGAGGAATGGAGTGCTTTGACCCAAATACGCTGGGAGTTGCTAATGAACCCAACACCACAATTCAATTTGGGTCAATTAATTTGGTGCCAGAACTGCCTGATGATTAGTTACTAGATGGAGGGTTAAAGGAGAAATCTATAAGGGAAAACTCCACTGACAGCCTTTCACAGAGCTCCACGTGACCTGTTGTTGTCAAAAGTTCCTGTCCACAGCCACCCTCGGGCTCATTGGATGAGTGCGTAATTTGCTCAGCTCTTCTTAACCAATCAGACAGGTCCCCGAGGAATAGTGACGTAATGCTCTCTGTGCAGTCTCTGGCAGCCTGCCAACAGGCGGTGGATTGTTGTGTTGGAAGCATCTGATTGGTCGGTCTGAGCTGGAACTGTGCCAGTTATTGACAGGGGAGTGAAAACAATAACAGCTCAAAAGAGCGAATGAGGAACATTGCATATAATTTAAGGTGGAGACTGTAAAGGTGGAGCAGACATTGTGTGAGTTATTGTAACTTGAAGCATTGCAGACATTAAAAGTGATTGACACAACAGATTCTTTTTTTTTTTCAAAACTTGGTAACTTTATTTTGATAGTCTGCTTCAGACATTCTACTAACTTGAGTAACATTCTTTCTTGCAATGTTACTTGAGCAACATTGCAGATTCTACTTCTTTGCAACTTATGCCGAGTTCACACAGCATGAGTTTCAAAGTTGTAGGATCACAGTTGTTTTTACACTGCACAACTAGCATTCAGCATTCAGTTGCTGCTGTTTTCACACTGCACGATGGATCGGTGACAGGAGGTTACACACTGCATGTCTTTACAATAGGAAGAATCGCAGACAACTCTGTCTGGTCCGCAAACATTTCATATAACTCCTCCTCGAACTTCATGCTTCCCTGTATGTTGCTCTCTCATTGGCTGTAGGTCATTGCAGATATATTTCCCAGACTCATTTCACACAGCAGGATTTTCACAGACAGGTCCAGATGTTTAGCATGCCAAATATTTAGTCTGCAATTCTCTCAGATCGCGTTTTTGATAGTTCACACTGCATGATTGTCACTCCCGTGGACGAGCACCGATTTGCCTCCAATCTCAGACATTTGATGCTTATTTCACAAAACCTGTCAGTGAGTGGAAATTGGGGATACAATCGTGCAGTGTGAACTCTGCATTAGTAGAATTCAACGTAATTGAAACTTAATGGTATTTCTAAAGTGGGCTGTCGAAATAGTGTAACCCAAAATTTAAGCTCTGTTCCAAAACTTAGTAAGCGGTGTACAAAGGCAAATAACTGTTAAGGAGGGGTTGGGAACCAAGAACCGGTTCTGTTCTTTGAAAAGAATCAGAACCGTAAGCAATTTCTAAGTTTCGGTTCCGAAAACGGTTCTGGTGAACAGATAATCGGTGTTCTGACGATTCGGTGTTTCCCGTAAAGGATGTCCCAAACCAGATAACAGAAACGCCACCCTGCCTCTTTAATTACTGAGCACATTGATTCCAATGACGCGCATTCCACAGACGCGCCACGTCTTTAACTGCTGAACATGTTTCCTACGACGGTACACGCACTCGCAGCTTTGATAACCGTCCACGTCGTTTTGTCTGACTGTACATGTACCGGCAGCGCACAGCACCTAACGCCACTGAATTACATTATATTTGTCCCATATTCTCATTAATATACATACTGACTTCAACTTGGACCACTAAATAAATAGACTGCTATTGTTATGTAAGTATGAGGGTTAGATTATTTGGTGTACAGGGCATTTCAAGAGTGATAAGCAAAGTGATAGAAAATATTTATTTTCATGCATTTTAAATGTTTAAAAATGTGGAAACCACTCATTGCATCACACCATCTTCTGACTGCATTATTATTTGTAAAATATGGGCTTTATGGAGTGTTTATATTTAAGTTTATATTTCATTAATTTAGGGAAATTACCAAGTATCTTAGCCCTCAATGGACTATTTGGCCAACCAGCTTATTCCTGCTTGAAAAGCAAAATGTTATTGATAGTGTAAAAGACATCAACTTTGAAGCATATGCTGATTGATGGACTAGCATAACTCAGTGTTGAATTTTGACATTGCCAACCTTTTAATTAAGTTGTCAGTAAGTAATAAACAGTATTGAGCATTGAGAAGTTGATTATTGTGCATTTTCCCTTACCACTATTTTTTAATAGTTATTTAATGATTTTAATGGAACCGGAATCGGAACCGGAACCAATCGGTGGAACCAGAACTGGAACTGGAAAATTTCTAACAATTCCGAACCCTACTGTTAAGTCAGCTTTTTAACCATCAAGAAACTTCATGAGTGATTTGCAGAACTTAATGTAGACTCTCACTGGAGACCAGACTCCTGAATGTTTTTTTTTTTTTTGTACAGTTGAGCTTGTCGTAATGCATTCTAAGTTTGTCTGCTCCGCAGAGGATACATGTGATGCTGCCTCTTACTTTGAAGAATATGTCTTGATATCACTGTGAAATAGACATTTATTTTTAAAGTGTTCTTTAACCCGCTGGGGTCTAAGGGGTTTTGGGGGCCTGGAGAAGTTTTGACATCCCCTGACTTTTGTGCTTTTTTCAGTTGCTTATAAACATACATGGCTAAAGTCTAAAAACACTGCTATCAGTGCTGCTACAGTAAAATGTAAATAGCATGTATGTACATGTTTACTCGCTCACAGAAAAACAATAGATTGATTTAAATTTTCTAAGACACTTTTTGTTTCGAAAGGGCATATGCGAGTAAGAGTGTTTGACCATGAATATGCGAGTGCAGTTAAACAGTTTATTAGGAACAATCAAAGCTGACTTTCAAAGCTGAATTTTTAGCATCATTACTCCAGTCACACGATCCTTCAGAAATCATTCTTTTGTTATGTTTTTATATTTAAAAAAACATTTATTATTATTATTATTATTATTATTATTATATTATATTATTTATTTTTTGATTAATTGAAAGAACAGCATTGTTGGTAACATGATTATTGTATTTATCATCACTTGTTTGCTAAATAAAAGTTTTAATTTCTATATATACTGACTCCCAGCTTTTGAATGGTATAGTGTATATTGTTACACTTGGAGAAGGACTGGAGTAATGATGCTGAAAAATTTGCATTGATCACAGGAATAAATTACATTTTAAAATATATTCAAATATAAAGCAGTTATTTAAAATAGTACAAATATTTCACAATATTACTGCTTTAGCAAATTCAACTTTCTGTATTTTGGATCAAATAAATGCAGGCTAGGTCAGCAGAAGAGAATTCTTTACAAAAACATTAAAAATCTTACTGTTCAAATGTTTTGACTTGTATTGTGTCATGTTGCAATATATAAATGAACATCACATACCTGGCACATACCTCATATTACTTTTATATCTTATTGCTGTCTGTGTTATACGTTAGAACATAAAAAAAAAACATCCTGGCATCGTGCAACTTTGAGATGATGTAAATGAAACTTCATAATGTTTCACTTGATTATACATTTAGTCAGGAATTATATTTTGGAAAAAGTCTAACTAGTAAAATGTGTACATGTTATATGAAAACTAATACAAGTAGATTTATACAAAAAAAAAAGATATCTCTGGGTCAAGCCGCTTCATTCTTCTTTCTGAGGTAATCCAAATCTTATTCCTCTCAGCTGTCTTATTGAGGTGAATTATGTCTTATTACTCTCAGCGCGAAGTGAACAGTAACGTTTAAATATGTGAAGTACAGTCTCGCTGCTTTGTTTGCTCTGTTGAGGGCATTTACCAGCTGCAAGCTTCACATGGACGATTATAATATCAATTGCGCGCTCAGCGCGTGGGCGTGGTCGCGGTCGCATTAGATATAATGAAGGGAGACATGAAAGACTGGACATTGCGTTGTTTTCATATGATTACTTTATCACAGAATATTTGTTTTTGATAAGACTTATTCAGTTTAAAAGTAGACATGTCAAGCTTTCTATAGATATCTCTCTCATGTCTCTGTGTTGAGTATTTGCTGAGTTACAGTTCATTTTAATGACACGTTTCTAAATTAAGATCATGCAGAACCAAGGCGGCAGACAGCGCACTGTTTGTTTTCTTTATTTTATAAATGCACAAAGTTTTGTTGTTATTATGTGTGTATACAAATAAAAGTAGACCCTTTACAGATTTGATTGATGTATTGATCTTATCGGTACGATCAAAACTGAAAGTGTAATTTAAGTTCTTTTCGGTCTTATCAGGAGAATATGCCACAAACCGGGTATCCGCGTTAATCGACTCCAGAGGGTTAACCTAGTGAGCTTCCATGCTGTGTAGTTAGTGTCTCCATTGACAGCTGAATATATACTGACCAATGCCATCAGTCCACAGATTATAGTACACTAATTCTCAGACATTCTAAGACCAGACAAACTTTAGAGAAACAAAAACAATGTGCTTTCAGCTGGTTCTTGAAAGCTGTGATGGTCTAAGCAGTTTGGATGGAGGTTAGCAGCTCATTCCACCAGAGAGGAGCAGAGAGGGTGTTTGGAGAGTGACTTTGTTTCTCGTTGTGATGGAACAACAAAGTGTTACTCATTCAGTGACCTAAGCTGGCAGGAGGGACCATGCATTTGTAGGAGTCAATTGATATAGGGTGGTGTTGTTCTAGTGGCAGCCTTGAAAGCAAGTGTCAAAACCTTGAATTTGATTTTGTAGTGAGAAAAGAAATGGTCTGACATGAGCTAGAGCTGTGTATCATCTGTATAGCAGTGGTGGAAGCCTTGTGCCTTTCTGATTGCTTCCAATGAGGTTGTGTAAATGGAGAAAGAAGAGGAGCGAGCACTGAACCTCAAGTAACCCCAGTTATTAGCTTATGTGACTCAGACACTCCTCCTCTTCATGAAACCTTGAAATGTCTGCCTGTGAGATAGGACTGAAGCCACCAAAGTACTGTACATATGATGCCCAAGGCAAAGAGAGTGGACAGTAGAATCTGGTGGTTTACAGTGTCAAAGCAGAAATTTTCCAGTAGTTAAGGATATGTTGATGTGAGTCAGCATGGGTAGCACTGTTAGTGAGATCTGCTGTAGTAGGTAGGAGTGGATCAGGTCTTAGAGACAGGATCATCAGTCATCATCAGATCATCATGACAAAGTCATCAGCTGTCAAAGAAGATGTGGGATAGAGTATAGAGGGGTAACACAGAAAAAAACAGGCAAGTGTCTTATGGTGCAGTGTGAATTGGCCTCAAGGCTGAATCTTAATTCAAAATTTACTTAAAAATGGTCTACATAGACAGTGACTTTACTCACAAATATAGCTCCTCGTGTGAATTATGCAGTCATTTTTATCACATTGCACATTTTTATCAATACATTTTAGTATTGAATAAAATATTTGAATCAGTGTTTCTTTCTGACTCTTTTGGATCAATTTCTAAATGCATTCTTGGATTGTCCTATCGGTAAAGGATGCATGTAATGCTGTCTTGACATTTTAAGTCTTACATTTGCTCCCTGATATTTGGAAAGGTCCATAACTATGATGCCTTAACATTTTAGAAACCTCAGTATGAAATCAAAGCCAATTTTTGAATGACTCCTGTAAGCTTATTCCTTTCTTATGAAACGTTGAAAAACACAAAATCCAAAACTCACAAATCCCAAGTCAACAATATGAACCAAATATGTTAATGGAATTGTTTGAAAAAACAAAATCATAGAGTTCCATACGATACAGTGATGTCTCTAATGTCACTCCTTCTCTGATGCAAGTCTTTTTAAAGAGGAAGTAGCACACCAAACAGTATATTTATATTTATGCAGATGTTCTGGACAAAATAGGGATCACATAGAGTAGTCTTTCATCCTGTCCCCACTGCAACCCACTTCTGGATGTCCCTCTTCAAACCGGCTCCCTTTTTAAATGTTAATTCCTTTTTTCCGCTTCTCTGAGTCTCTGTAGCTCACTCTCTCAGCGCCATATCCAAGCAGCCAGTCATTCCAGCCCCCCACCCCCTTTCCGGCTCTCTTTCGTCCTCTCTCTTTCTCTGTCTCTTTCATACTTTGCTTCTAAACAGCCAGTCCTTGTGTAGCAGCCAAGTATGATAACCCCATACCTCGCCGTTGCAGACAGGGCTTCATGGATGTTGTAGTTGCACCGAAGGCCTTCTTAAAACATGACTGGAATGCTGACATCTAGAAATAAACTGCCAAGTGTTTATCTCTCAGAGGAGTGGGCTACATAGCTGTCACCTTCAAATATTCTTTTGTAACTCTTTCAGTGTCTTTGCAGATTAAACCTAATGTGTCCGTTCGCTTCTTTCCTCAGGGTCAGCTCTCCAGACAGCGGCCTGCACTCAACCTCTGCTCCTGGTAGTACAGACCCTGCTGCTGAGGAGCCCGGCCGGAAGCTCTGGGATGAACTGGGCCAAATTGGCCTTCCTGATGACATAAACGTTGCGTCTTTATTCGACCCCACTGGTAGGTAAACCTACTTTAGCATTACTGTTTGTGTCTTTCAGTGCTGCTGGTGTTTATTATTCTATTGCACCTGCAGGCCAGTGTTGCGCTCACCTGCGCTGTGCCGCCTGGTCGGATGGTGTATGCCGCGGGGAGGGACAGTCGCTGCTGTATGTGGACAAAGCAATTGACTCAGGGAGCACAGAGGTGAGTGACACCCACACCAGTGTGTTTAAATGTCTTGTTGGTGGATTTGTTTGCACTTTTAACTTTGAAATGGTTGTCCTGTCAACTTGTACCTTTTTCAACCGACTTGCCAGCACGCAGTCTGGCCCTCTTCCAAGTGTGTCTACCAGTGAATAGGTAATTCTGTTTTGTAAACCTGCTGGTCTCCATCCAGTAATGTTAGAGGCAGAGGGCCCCAAAAATTTTTTTTTAGAAAGAAAAGCAACTCTAAAACGCAAAACAAAACTAGAGCTCTTCCATTACAAGAAACCAATTGTATAGTGAAAATAGAAATGTATTTTGAGATTTAAAAGATGACATTTATCTGTTATCATTTATCAATATTAATGTATTAATGTTTAAAGATTCACTTTAATTAGCAGTAGAGGACTCTAATGATAATGTTAGATGACATTGATGATCTAAATAAAAAAATAAGGGAAACGGCATTCCCACATGCTCATTATATGTGACCTTGCACATGCAGAAATGATTATGTGTAGAGCAACAAATTTCCTGCAATTTGCCGCTCGCTCTTATTTATTGATTTACATTTCAAGTAAATAAAGCTTGCAGTGTTTGTTTATGGGCGGGTTATGGAGTAACATAGTCAGTTACGCCATTGTTCCTCTATGTGGTCTTGTGGGCTGAATTGGCAGAGCTTCTCTGAGCCCTTGATCTAGCATTATTTTAGTGGCTAATGGCTATTAGTGTTTGCGCCAATTTGTATTTTTGAGTGTAGTTGCAAACTTGTGCTAAACCTTTCCCTGAGAGTCATTTCTGTGGAGGAATGACAAATGCACTCACTGTTGATTAAGTATTCAGAGTTAATCATGAATGGGGTTATTATTGGCAGTGGAAGAGACTGGAGAGGTTGTGTCGGTCCCCTGGTCTTTAAAATATTTTCTAATTAGGAACGGAGCAGTTCAGAACTGCCACAGCCGTCTCTCTTGTGCAACTCCACTAATTAACACAATGCAATGTGGCAGACGCAAGGACACATAGAACCCGGGCAGGGAAAACAAATTAGGAGTAATTAATTTTATATTCTCTTCACCTGGGATCTGATTCGTGAGGAAAAACACATAGCATCTATCCAAATGTGTGACTATGCTATGTAAAATACAGTTAGGATCTGTCAAAACTCCATCCAAATAGAAACTTAAGCTTTTAGTGTAATTGTTGTCCATGTTTTCTGTGAAATCAGTATTATTTCAGTGGCCTGTCCTTTTGTTTTGGTGTGTCTTGCACACTTTTCTCTGCCTTTCTGAAAAACAGAAACTGATGATGAGTCATTGGGGACAGTCGGGCAAAAAATAAATTATCCAAATGATGAATTAGCTTTACATAACACAAGGTTTTCCCCCATATATGAGACCAGCTTTATAGCTGTTGTTCAGTAATCCACTGGACTTTGGCTGAATGTTTTGTTACTGTTTGCCAGACAGAGAACAATTTATTACTGGGGTGACCGAGGTCTTTCAAAGTAGACCTGGGCTTCTTAACACCAAGCCTAGTTGATTTGCTGTATGTTTAGTAGCTCACATCCAGGCAGTATATTATAAGCACTACGGCTGTAAATTGGTTGGAATATATTCTTACAATAGCTTAGGTGACAGGTTGAATGGTTGAGCTTGACAAATGTAGTCAACACTACAGTTTATCTAGAAATTGAGAAAATAGAATGAGATGATTTACTTGTATTTTTCACCATGCTGTTGAACAGCTCCAAATGATGTCACAATGTTTAAGTAATGTTACTTTTTTGATCATTAAAACAGTGTGTCTAAAAGTTTCATGATATGTAATGTGCATGATATTTTATAATTCTTTATAAAAAGTAATGGGACACCAATTTGTACCCCATTTGAGGAAAGTGCCAGCTGCCAGAGGGCATTGGCAAGATGGCTGCTGAGTGAACTGACTTGATCCAGTAAGGATTTTGTTGTGAAGTAGGTTTGTCCTGGCAGTGAGACTCGCTGAGCTGTGAAATAGTAAATGTCACAGGGCTGAGGATGGCTTGAACTTCACACAAATTCTCTTCCACAAGATTATCTTCCTCTGACTTTATTTGTACATATAATCTACTATTGGTGAATCATTCATTTAGCTTGCAACTAGTGCTGGACAATGATTAATCGTGATTAATCGCATCCAAAATAAAAGTTTTTGTTTATATAATATGTATGTGTGTGTGTGTGCCGTTTATATTTATTATGCATATAAAGACACACACATAATGTATATATTTAGAAAATGTTAGCATGTATTTGCATGTATATATTGATATTAATATAATTTTTATTATATATAAATATATTTAATATATATATTTTTTTTTTCATAAATAAGCATGTGTGTGTATTTATTACAACATGCATGTGTGTGTATTTATATATACATACTAAACATACACAGTACACAGCATATATTATGTGCACATAAACTTTTATTTTGGATGCAATTAATATAGATTAATCGTTGCCCAGCATTACTTTATATATATATTATATATATATATATATATATATATATATATATATATATATATATATATATATATATATATATATATATATATATATATAGAATCAAATGTAAACATTTGGAAAGTGATTTCAAATAAGTTGTGAACACTAAAACCGAAGACATGCTTTGACAAAGTAAATCAGGTCAAATTTGTAACATGTTGTTGGCTTTTATACAACAGAAATGTTGAGAAATATGTAGCAAATGTCCATGCACAACTTCCAGGATGAAGTTCTATTTAGAATCATGTCTAGAAACAGTTTCAAATGCTATAAACAGAATCACTGCATAATTGCAGTCCACACACTGACTGACCGAGACACAAACCAGCCGACATTGTGCACAGTACAGCACTGCATCTTTCATCACTGGCCTGCTCCGTTTGGGATGCTGCCATTATGCCTCTTTGCATATAGGATTTCAAGGAGGGAAAGCTGTTCTACTTTATAATAGTGTCCTTGGAGTCTTGGCAGCAATAACGTATCAGCTGTAGCTTTTTCACCCCATGAAGGAGATGTCTGAGGGGATGGTTTCTGTTTGATACATTATTTGAGGCATGAGATACTCAACACCCACCTAGCCATGAGAGTGGACAGTATGGCCATAGAGCTCTATATGGCTGTCCTTCAGAGTGATTCAGAAAAGAGCATTGTGGGTAGAGGATGCTGTCAGCCCCGGTGGGCTCACCGCCTGGGCGATAATTGCTTAAAGCTCAGTGTTAAAAGGTATTTGCAGATTGTTGCATTTGGGCTTTAGGCCAAGGGTTTTTAAAGCATGAGAGAGCTAGAGAGACTGCTGACTAGAGACATTTTTAGTTTAGGGCCGTTTTCTCAGGCCCTGGTGTCCTCTATTATTCAAAGTGAGTGCTTTTTCCATGGTGGTGATTTAAATGTCTGGCCAGTTTTCATCCAAGTCCTTATTTTGAATGACATTCGCCTTGATCCTGAATGCTTTACTGGATGTATCCGAAAGGTTGAAAAAATACATGCTGAAAGAGGGGGAAGTATGTTACGAGCAAATGGACCTGTGAGAGGAACAGCGTGTTGTGACGACCTTGCTGTTCAGGGTTTATAGTTTTGCACCACTTTTGCTACAAAAGGCTATTATTGACAGATGGAAATTTTCACCATTTTTGTACCATAGCATTTTTGATACTGAGTCAAGTACAAATGTACATTTTACTTTTTAAAAGATTTCAAAATCCTGATGTTAATGTACTAAATAACAGATTCAATTAAAAGAGCATGTTTTTTCAAAGAATTAAATAGCTTTTCAAAGTGATTAATCAAGCGAGTGTAAATAAAGTACATTATATTACCCTAATTAATTAAATTGATTTCTGTTTTATAATTAATTGCTTTCCACAACATTTATTTTCTTGTTTGTTTGTTGTCATTTTGACTTTTTAAGCTGGTTGAGGCTAACAGTTTATGTCTTATTGGTCATTGACCTATGCTGGGATTAAAAAAAAAAAAAAAAAAAAAATTCACATACTGTGTTAAGGTGTTTAGAGATATGTGTTGTTTTGTTTTAAAATCTTAAAGGTCACACCAAGTATGTGTGAATACACCTTAATGAGTCTTGGTTTCTCGGTTTGCCACGCAAGGTTCAGTACTTGTTTGTCCCACTGTTCATCTCGTGTTTTTCGATATATAAATATTATATTTGTACAAATTGTGAAGTGCCCATTTTAATAAGTATCACTAAATCTCTGTACAGGAAATTTATGCATCAAATTAAATAAAAAGTAAATAAATCTAAACTTGATTCAGGATCACACATTAACAGTGGCTGAGAATGCCACTGCCTGAGTGTAGAAGAGCAAGAGCTTTATGGTCTTGGTTTAACAGTTCTGTCTAATAAATTAATTGACTGAACTGTTAATCAAAGCAATTAATTGGTATATGAAAAGGTACCATAGCGTTTGCCTTGTCTATTTTTAGTAGCAGAAAGGTAAACGCTATGGTACTTTTACGCTATTGTACTTGTGTGTGTGTGTGTGTCAGTTCTATATCGACCTTCGGCTACCCTGCTCTCTAAGCTATTGGCATCAGAATCAGCCATTTAAAAAGTACATATCGGTCGACCACTACCCTCAAATTCAAGATACAGGGGCTCACATGAAATAGCTTCATAACAGAAAAACATCTCCCAAATATTAACTTGCTAGTTAACCTAAAGAAAACCCTAAAGAGGATAAACATTATTAATGTGAAAGATTATTCACTTGAGCAGTTGTGGAGCTATGTAAAAACACCAGTTAATCTAAACTCTCAATCGCTAATAGAGATGTATGGAGTATTTATGTAACTGAAACTACTATATGTTTCTGTATTCACTTTTTATAGTGCTGTGCATACTGTAAGCGCCTTGGAGCATCCATAAAGTGCTGTGAGGAGAGCTGTGGACGCTCCTTTCATTACCCCTGTGCAGCTGCTGCCAGAACCTTCCAGGACATAAAGGCATACACCCTCCTCTGCCCGGATCACATCCAACAAGCCCTTGTCCGATGTGAGTCTCTCTGTTACACACGTTTCCTTCAGTTGATTCTTTCATAAAATGTTGAGGCTTTTTTTTTTTAATATGTTAATTATTATTATCATTTAAACAGCCATATAATGAAAAAAAAAATCTAAAATCTTTTGAGACAGAAACCGTAAGCAAACAGGTATGCTCATGACAGACAAATGGAGCACATCTGTTTACATCATAAATTACTACATATAAGATATACCCTGTGTAGTTGGAGACAAATAATATATTAACTCTCCCTTACAGCGAAAGATGAGGTGAACTGTCTGCTGTGTGACAGTTCTGGAGACTTGCTCGATCAGCTCTTCTGCTGCACTTGTGGCCAGCATTACCATGGGGCCTGTCTGGACATCACTGTCACCCCACTGAAGAGGGCAGGCTGGCAGTGCCCTGAGTGCAAAGTGTGCCTCACATGCAAGTGAGTATCCAGCTCACCTGGACATTAATTACTCAACACAGTTGAGTTGTTAAGTTCAGACGTCTGGAGAATTTTGAACACTCATTATTTTGAAAATTGTACACTTTACCTTTGCATTTCTGTTTTTTGCTTTCCCTTTTCCTTCTCTGTTTTACTATATTTAAATCCACACCCAAAAAAAAAAATAATAATAATAATAGTAGTTTTATTAATTTATTGGTTATTGGCATACTGCATAATCTCACTAGACATTTTACGTTTGCCAAGCTGTGTTTAATAAAGCCAGAGTTGTTTTGCATTTGCCATCCTCGTTTTGCTGTGTTAATAGAATGACAATTGAGTTTCTATGTCAGCATCGATGAAAACAAGACTATCCTTAGGGAATTTTGTTAGCTTTTTTTTTTCATGCCAGCAGCCACACTCTAACTATGACTGCTGGGAGATCCATCCGACTGGTGTCAGACAGCTTTAATATTTTTTTCTGTATGTATATTGTTCTGAGGAGCCTGAATACAGTAGATCATAGAGCCTGGACCTCATGACAAGCAGGAATTTTCACAGTAAAAATGCAGTGTATTTAAAATGGATTGTATTTTATTTAGCCTAAATAAATAGCCTTCTCCAGTATGATGTGCTGCTTGGTTGATTTGATTCAGGGTATCAAATACAGTAGGGCTGGGAGAGGCAGAACATGCATCCATCTCGTTCGGTAGGGGAAAATGGCCATAACGTCCATGGCTCAGCTAGACTGTAAATATCAGATGACGTTCTCATTTAATGTTGATTTGCATTGGCTGAAAATATAGACCTGGAAATGGCTAAATCTCCTGAACGTCACCTCACCTCCTCTCGGCTCTATAAATCTCACTGCTTCCCCTCTGATTTACCACTTAGACAGGTTTGGGCTCTGAAAAGCCAAAGTGAAAGTGTTATTGCTCATGGGGAGGAAGTAATGGAGTGTTTGTTTGCCTGGGTAAATGTAGAATGAGGTTGTATTTGGCTGAGGAGTGGTGGCTGCAGTTAAAAGTGTCTTTTTCAGTGGCTGACACTGATATCTTGACAGCAGATTAGTCGATTTGCTTGGCAAAATTGATGTTTTACATTTTCTGCCAAAAAAAAAAAAAAGTGTCATTTAAATCAACACCACTAAAAATATTGGGAAACAGAAAAGAGTATGCAGTGTATATGTAAAACCTTTTTTTAGATAAAAAAAAAAAAGACACAGTATAGAAATAACACTTCTGTTAAAAACCGTTTAATCGATTAATCGTCTGTCTGCAGATTGTAGTCTCTAAATGCATCATGACAGTTCATTGAATTACTTGAATACCTTAATAATGATGGAAATGGAAGAGAGCGGAGTAATTAATTGACTTCTTTTGATGTTTATCATTTATTTATTGTAGCGCATTTTGAAAGCCAATCAGTATGAAGCTCTCAAAGTAAGAACAGAAGTACCGTGTGGATTTAAGCAGTCATCTTGGTTCATAATTGGCATAAATGTTTTTACACTGGAATCACTGCAAGAGCAATGTTTAGGTTTTTGTGCATAGACAACAACAATATAACATTTACAAAGTTTGCGGTGCACTATATTTTAATTTCTTTTTTTTAAGGAGCATTGTCTAATACGTTTGTCAATACAACTAAACATTATGAAAAGAAGAAACACCAAATAAAGGTTGAACTATAAAAGAGAGGGCTAGATTGCAGCAAACAACAGGTCTTTTTGTCAGTCAGTTTTACTGGCTACTGTGAAATTCCATAAGTCCATTCTTTTTCCACATAACTGTACATTAAACATGAAATATCTTCTGATTGGCTAAAAATATTTTCACTTTTGCCCTTCTTGTCACTGAAACTTACCTAACTGGCCACTAGCTGCAAGCAAACTGTCAATATTATATAGGTCAGAATGACTAGCTTGAAATTTGCAAAAGCCCCTAATCCTGTATATTTAATTTATCTTTAATCTACTCTCTTTTTCTCATCTGGCTTAAAGGAACCCAGGGGAGGACAGCAAAATGCTGGTGTGTGACATGTGTGATAAAGGGTATCATACCTTCTGCCAGCAGCCCGTCATGGACACAATACCCACCAACGGCTGGAGGTGCAAGGTAAGCTTGTATTTGTGTATGGACTACAACCAGCATTGTGGCCTGCTGTGAGTAGAAGCACACAGAGCTTTCATTTTTGCTTTGAGCCTATAACTCGCAGCACACACACTTCTTTCTTTTTGGTATGTTTATGGACTGTGAGATTGAAGAGTGCATTGGTTTTCATCTCACCAGCATACTGTATATTCCCTCTGGATTGATGCTGGAGCTTGATTTAGTCACCACGATGAATTCATTACCTCCAAAACATTTTAGTTTAATTATTCCTAATGTGCATGCTCTGCTTAGAAGGTTTTGATGCACTTCTCCTGTACCCTCCTTTGAAGACTAAGTTGCATGAGTGAGTTGTGGAATAGATGTTCATCTCAGCTATGGAAGACTATATCACATTTATTTTCTCCATAGGAATTTTGAACCTTGAACCAAACCAGTTAGCTCCCAGATGAATCAGAATGCAAACCAAAAAATATTTGATTAATGTTCAACACACAGATCCCTCTAATCACTTTGTGGAGGCAGCCAAGAAGCCCCACCTGTCATCCAGGACTCAGCACAGGAGTCTGTCCATCATCAGAGGCTTAACAGGGCTTGGATTTCCTGCTAAGGGTGTGTGGGTGGTTATTAGAGCTGATACTTGCCCCTCTTCTACAGGCTGAAATGTTGCACTTGATGAGCTTGAAGTGCCTTTTATTCATGTATGTTTTTTAATTGACATGGAATTTTCCGGTGCTTTGCTCCTATTGAGAGCTGTTGCAGACTGATGAACATGATTTTGAGGATTTATAGAGCCGTAATTATGCTGGAGCTCAATCCAAATTGATTTAAGAGAGCCCATGAAGTTTGTAGTTCACAATTGTTGTGAGGTTCAAGTGTCATTGTACAGATGTGAATTGTTGTCAGTTGACAGTTTTGTTTTGTTTTTTTTTGTTTTTTTTTTAAACAATTTGTAGCATTCATAATACTTGAAGCAGTTGCTCTCTGCAGTACAGCAAACAATACAGGCTTATATGAACATATAATGCAGTAGTAGAGCTTGCGATACTGTTTACACCACAGTACTGATTGCATGACTGCTTTACAGCTTTATTTACAGTTTATTTAAATATGGATTAGTGTGATATTAGTCTCAGCCTCAGATGTCACGCCCACGGACCGTTGACTGAACGTCTGATGCATACGGCACACAAAAGTGGAAACACTTCAGGAGTTTCGAAGTCGTTATCGGATTGGTTGAATTATACAGGATTTCAGGGATATGTGTGTGTTGCGTTCTTTAACGTTCCGCCTGAAAACAAAGATGCCGTAGCGCCAAACCCCCTCACGAAAGAAGAAAGCCATCGTGTTTACAACTGTGACGATGAGCGCTTATCATCAACTAACGCTGGATTCTCAAAAGTGTGTGAAATATTTTAAGTTTGCGGCACAGAATCTTTAAAATATGTCCGAGAGTTTTGCACACCGGTCTGTTATTGTGGCAACATTTCCACACCCTGAAACGTGCTGCTGAAAGAAACAAACTGTTATTGGTTGTTTGACATGTCTGTCAAATGGCCTCATGGGCGGACCTTGGCCAATAAAAGCTGCCATGTATTCCAGACCTTCAGCCGTCAGTCTGAAGGTCTGGCTACGCGAGACTAGTGTGATATCAATATTGATGTAATGTGCACTAATGAATTATACTGAAAGTAAATGGTCTTTTGTTTCATGTTGACTTTAAATGCGTTTGCGGTCATCGTTTTGTATAACCGTGCATCAGATGATGTTGCAGTGAATTGTGTGTTATGTTTTGCAGAACTGCCGAACGTGTGGTCAGTGTGGCTTGCGGCCTAACGGCCAGTGGTCATCTAATGGTGTAATGTGTGAAGGATGTCAACAGCAGCATGATTCAGCGCTGGTCTGCCTCATCTGTGGGCAGAATCAGAACTCTGGTGGCCCTCTGGACAAACACTCATGCTGCACTTGTAAGAGGTAGGAAATGACCCTTCAGCTATGACAATATCACACAGTCACAAGTGGTCTATTGCTGAAATGAAACTGTTTCTGCATAATGACAATAGGTCACAGTCTTCCATTAAAATTTTGTTTTATTAAGGAAATTCATTGTCATCCTTCAGCATATGAGTGTTTGGTTTCTAAATGTTGGTTGAATGATTTCTTTGTGTTTAACAAATCCTTGTTGCAAATGAACTTGTGTGTAAAGTAGTCGATTTTCCTTGCATAATTTTTTATCTTATCTTAGTTTGTTCATGGTTTTTAAAGGAGAGTCTGTCCATGTTCGTATGCAATTTGACAAGTTTCTACCACATGGCATTAACAGCTACTGTAGTATTATTACTGCAGAGCTTGATCTAATTTCTGGCATGTAAATGCTGCTATATGGGGAAGAGATGTTTCACATCATAGTTGTTACTATATTGTGTTTTTTTTAGCATGTCTCAGGCTCAGGTGTTTTTATCCATTATTACTGTGAAGACTTGGTCAGTGTTGATAAATAATAATTGATTACTTCTCTGCAGGCTTCAAAGACTGTGATTAACCAATAGAGAAATTATCTATCAAATTCAAAGAGGTCTGCGAAGAACACTGTAATTGAACCGGCAGCTTTAGAGAGTGGCTCAATGATGTCTTTGTGGATGAAAAGATGCTCGTATAATTTGTATGGCAGATTGATTTGATTCTTTTGCTTTGTGAACTGACCATGGGTCAAACATGTAATTGTGTGCTGCATCATGTGTAATCAATGTGGATGGAATCTTTACACAAAGCCGATCTGATTTTATCTGATCTGATATGTCATGTATTGAGAGTTACAATTTGTGACTGACATAATTAGTTCAAAGTTCATTGTATTTAGTTAGCTGAGATACTATAATAGTAATGGTAAGGTAATTTAGCCTAACTTTAGTGTTTTCCTTAGCAGTTTTTAAGCTGTTGAAGACTTCCTAACCACTAACCATTATGACATTATTTGACTAGTCACAGCCTTTGTTTTCTGTGTATCCACCCTGTTTGTTGCATCATATGTGTTTCCATTAGCATCACCCAGTGGTGTTGTGCAGATAGAGAGTAGAATTTTAGTCAAATTTCCCAAATACTCCCCCCATCTGCCACTGGTTAGCCAAATGGATAGTCCAGCCTTAAGGCCCCAATATACTTCAAACAGAATCGAAGAATGAACTGACATGACGTCATTTCGAACAAAATCAGGCCGAAACGAAGTTCGTTTTTGAGTTCGTTTCGGCAGTTCGAAACCGCTCACCAAAGTGAACTTTCTGAGGGGAGTCCGTTTTTGCTCCTAAACACCTTTGAGTTTCCATTGGTCTGTGGCGGTTACGCAATCGGTGGGTGTGTTCTGAAACTCCACCTTCTTTGACGTGCATTTAAAAAAAAAAAACAATTAAATGACAAACGAATATACAATAATAATCCTTTGTTTTTATCAAAAGTAAATAAAATATAAAAAGGTGTAACAATTTATCCAGTTTAAGAAAATAAATGAACACTAATAAAATAAAGTAACAAACTGACAAACTGCTATAGTTTTCAGACTATGAGACATTCACACTTCCCATAAAGGACTGAATGGAATGGTTCTTTTGTATTGTAAACATGATACTTGACTCTGAACTGCTGCTAATTATTATTCCTTTGTCTATGATATGAGCCATTGGGGCCTGTCTCACACATAGATTGCCTACACTTCATTTCATCGTTGTTGTGTTTAGGGGATACGCACGAGCGTCATGACACATTTAAATTAATCTACAGTCGCTCAGCCTTTTCAAACTTCTTTTTGCCCCCAAACGAAGTACGAAAACAAAATTCAATTGAAGTATAACGGGGCCTTTATTGGTCAAACCAGAAACTCAAATTGTGGTGGGACAGATGAGACTATGATCAGTGTCTAGGTTATTAATGGAAAACACTGCAGTGGTCATGGTGTAAGGCACTTAAAAAACAGTAACTGATTTCTATAGTGAACAATGTTTGTGTGCAACTAGAAATGTAGCTCAAATAAAACATTTTTACCATGCGCTACACATTTCTGCTGTAGGTGCTGTACATAGAGCTTTCATTTGTTTTAACAATGGAAAATCCTCTATTGTAAAGGTTAACAATTAGAAGCAGCTTTCAGAAATAAATAAGATGTTGGGTTTAGGCAAAGCTGGTTACCTTGATTGGGGCATTGATGGTTGTTTATTGTATGTTTCTCTATCAGATGGGTTCATGTGGACTGTGTGAGGCAGGAGGGTGCTGACCCTGACACCCGGGTGCAAGATGGTTACACCTGCAGAGTGTGTAAGCAGGTAGAGGAGGAGAGCAGGCACAATCAGCACGTCAGCAGTCAGGAGGCTTCGTTCACTGACCCAGAGCCAGCCGGGGGTGAGTACACGTCTCTCAGCACTTGATGCACTTCTGATGGAGTTGTTATCCATACAGTTGGTAGTATTGTACGGTTCTGGAGGCTGGACATATTGCTCCACACAAAGTTTACACCTTCATCTGTGTCTGGTCATCCAATCAGAGGTGGTCAGCTGAGACAGATTACAGTTTACACCTGTCATTAACCTACATATCAAGTATTGATGTAGTACAAAAGGTATTTTTAAAAGCTAGTTTTTATGTCAAGCAAATTAAAATGTTTATACAACAGATAATATGTGACCCTGGACCAGAAAACCAGTCTTATGTGTCAATTATTCAAAATTGAGACTTATACATCATCTGAAAACTGAATAAATAAGCTTTCCATTGATGTATGTTTTGTTAGGATAGAACAATATTTGGCCGAGATACAACTATTTGGAAATCTGGAATCTGAGGGTGCAAAAAAAAAATCTAAATATTGAGAAAATTTCCTTTAAAGTTGTCCAAATGAAGTTCTTAGCAATGTATATTACTAATCAAAAATTAAGATTTGATGTATTTACAGTAGGAAATTTACAAAATATCTTCATGGAACATGATTTTTTTCTTAATATCCTTATGATTTTTGACACAAAAGAAAAATGGATCGTTTTGACCCATACAATGTTTTTTTTTTTTTGGCTATTGCTAAAAATATACCCCAGCGACTTAAGACGGGTTTTGTGGTCCAGGGTCACATGTGTGATTACATATGTTCTTGATGACCTTCAAATTAATATGATTTATCGGATCACGTTTGCACCTATAGTGCTAAACACTTGAGATCATAATAGTCAATATAATTTTAATACACAATGAAACACACATACTGTATAAACTAAACTAAACTAAAATTTTGTATTTGGTTAATAAAATTTTCTTGATTCGTTTTCTTAGGTTGTGTTTTTAGTATAGGATTTCTTTCTTTCTTAACCAGTCATGTGATGAGAAAGTAGTCCAGCAAAAGTCTAGAATCTTTTTTTCGTTCTTTTTTCTTTTTATTATTATCCTATATTTTAATTTCTTTTACAAATTACAAGTCAGTTCTTCCATGGAATAAGTATATTTAAAAAGTTAAATGTTTAAAAATCTACTCTCCATGTAAGAGTTTTTAGCTTATACTATTTTCCTGTTATGTTGAGGTTTGTTTTTGCTGTTTACTTTGTCGATTGCTGTTCTGTGTGTGTTATTGGTCAGTTGTAAGGTGCTGTAGGCCGGTTCTTTGATGTTAAGCACTCACACACACAGAGGCTGTTGCATTGAGTGTGACAAAGATGTAAGGCTTGAACCTCTCTGCTGTCACTGATTGTAATTACAGTTTGTTTGCAAGTTCAGCCAGAGACCTGAGTTTGTGAGCAGGTTGAGAAACATTTAATGCATCTTTCATAATATGCCCTAAATGACTTGCATTTTTTAGTTTCATGTAGAGACCACATTCTCCCTCTGTAGTACATCGTGAAGTCATCATTAAATGGAAATGGCCCTGTTTACAGTTTTACATTTTTATTCAAAAGGGAAAAAGTGTTTGTCTTTGTAATTTTGTCTGTCCACCAATCCCTCTCATTTTGTCACTTCACTTCTTCTCATTATGTTTCACCCGACAATAAATTAGGTTACAGAAGTAAAATGGTTTGCATATGCCATTTCATGTGACTGTTTTGGACAGTTTTTGAGTGCACCAAGGAGAATTAAGACATTTTTATTTTATTTTTGTTGCACACTACAAAGCTCTCTAAAAACTACAATCGAAGAAAGAAACTAATCACCTATGAGCTTCCTGTGCTCAGAGTCCCAGCTGGTGACCTATCATCGAGACGCTGGAAGCTAAAAGCAAATTGTATTTTCTTTGGGCCCTTTATTAGAAATTGTATTAAGAATGGACTCTTCCTGTAGCCTGATGGTTAAGAGATGAATTCCCCATGTGCCTTTGCAGTGGTTACAACTGCCTTATTACCAATGATTTTTTCTTCCTGTGGGCCTGTGGTGGGGAGTTGATATATGTTGGCATGTGGTTGGCAGAAAAAGATACAATCAGACCCGGCTGTAAGGGCTCTTTGTAAAGCCAGTCATGCCAGCAGCAATGCACTGGGCCACTGCCAGCAGCTAGAGGAAGCAATCATCCCATTGTTGGGCCCCCAAGAGAGACAGCTATTATCAAGACAGAGACGCCCACCTGTTAACCAACCCTACCACACCCCCACTTCCTGATAAACACACACTGAGAGCACACATGCACACGTACGTACTAGGTTTGTCACGACACCATAAGTTTCATAGCTTAGCATTTCTAGTGAAATTTCACAGTTCTGTCAATTAATACCACAGCACGGACTTGAACACAGTACTCTGAAAAGGTTTGTTATAAATAAATAAATAAATACATATTTTTAAAGTACAAAGTGCTTCTCCTCCTAACATCCATTCGTTATCTCACTATGGGAACACCTCAGGTCCGGCCGACTGCGGAAGCACCAATTACACCACATCTGTCAGACTTACAGACCAATCGCTGCAGTGATCAGGGAGTCCTGCCTCCACTGCTGTTAGCTAAGTATCTCTCTCGTGCTAAGTGAGAAAACGTCCGCATCAAGGCGAGTTTTCCACTACCGGGAATAAACAGCCTGTTTTCCGATCAAATACTATTCAGTTCGTGTTGGATATGGGGAAAGAGGAGTTTATTCTAATAAAATAACTCTGCTTACCACTGCTCCAGAGGGTAAACTTACGCGTCACAGTGAGAGTTTCCCTAATGAAGAGAGTGAAGAGAGTTATGGCCACGGCTAGAAAGGCAGAGAGCTTGAGGGGGAAGATGCTCCCCTTAGCATGTGCTTGTGCAGTCTATGGATCTTGGCTAAGGATTCACATCCTCTTTATATAGCATGCTTAGGTGTTAAGCACGCCCAAGCTGCTATATCTACCCCAGAGGGCTGCTCTATTTGTTCTAGTTTTCCTGAAAAAAACCTGTGAGATTAGACTCAGGGTGGCGATAGCAGACCTCTCAGACTCAGCCCAGAGAGGAGACAGCTAAGTAGCCGCAAAGGCTTAGTACCTGGGGTGATATCATGGATGCGCAGGCTCCTGACCTGTCCCCTCTCTTCGGTGATGCCTTTGCGGATGTGACAGGAGAGGATGACGATGATGATGAGGAATTATCTACCCATCTTCTGGAGGATGATGAAGAGGAGGAGGATGCAATCATCCCTCCTAATACATCTCGTCCACCAAGCAACCAGAGTGGGGAGCCCCCCTCTTCCTCTGCTGTGGAGTTAGACTTATTGGAAGTTTGCCGTAGGGCTGTAGCCAAGCTTACCATTGACTGGTCTTCTCAACAGGTGGGTCAAGGGGCAGAGAGGGATCTCTACGATGGTAAGAGATTACCATCACGCCTTGCACCGGTTAGACAGTTCATCCTGGCTGTCCCGGCATGCATGGCAAAGATGAAAAGACACTGGGACAAACCATTTTCCCATCATGTGCCTGTTGCACGACTGGACATTCAGGATATGGGAGAGCTGGGGTTAGCTGACCCCCCACAGGTGGCGCTTTCAGTAGCTAACCACTTGCATCCAGGACGCAGGACAGCGTTTTCGTCTGCGGGCGCCACGCTGCCTGGGAAAACGGAGCGGTTTTCAGCCAAGGTTTTTCAAAAGATATATAAATCCTCTGCTTTGGCCATCAGGGCTTTAATGTGACATCTCTTCTGACAGCATACCAGGCAAAGCTGTTAAAGGAGATGGGCCGTCAGGCTCTCTGAACCCAGCCCTATGGGAGGAGATCTGTGTGATAGCCGATCTGAACCTCCGCACGTCACGTGGGGCAGTTCAGAGCTGTGGCAGCTGTGGTGCTAGCTGTGGTGGGAGAAAGAGCATTGTGGCTCAGTCTCTCAGGCCTTTCAGAAAAGGAAAAAGTGGAATTTCTGGATGCCCCCTTAAATACCAAGGCACTGATTGGCTCAACAGTCACAGCCATGCGCCAATAGTGTGACTTGAGAAAGAAAGAGGGAGATGCGTTCAAAACCTGCCTGCCAGGGAAACCACCAGTCAGACCTTGTCAGCCTGCTCACATGAGTTCCATGTCACAGTCAAGAGGGGGATATACAGACTATCGTGGTAATACCCCCCACCACCTAAGAATTCGGCTAATGTGCCAGCACAGCCAAGGCTGGCTTAAGCTAAGGGAAAACAGTCTTATGCTGCAGCCGCAGCAAAGCATTGTCCTTCTAACCCTCAAGGGGGCAAAAAGAGACGAGCAACCAAGTTCAGTTGTTCTAAGGGCCAGTTCAGCAGGTTCACTCACAGTTGTACAGGGGACAGTGCCACAAGTTCCTGGAGTGCCCCCTGCAATAATTCCCCTCCCTCCACAACATGGGGTAAATGTCGAGGGCAGAGGAGAGTATTTACACAATCAAAGAAGGTGTAAAAATTAGTGCTGTCAATCGATTAAAATTTTTTTTACAAATTAATTGCACATTTTTATGAAAATAATCCCACCTAACATTAAAATTTTTAAATATACTTTTATACTGCAATAATTTCACATTCAATCTTCAAATTAATGTACAAACAACTTAACAAGACAGTATATTTTTTATATTTTTTTTTAATGGCGTCTTTTTATGACTGAAGGCCAGTATCAGTGATACCAATACTGATTTCTCTATAAACCCCCCCCCATGTTTAACCATTGACTATAGCCATTCAACATTACGGTATAATTGAGAGCTATTAATTTTAACATATATTAGACTTTAAAAAATAACTTCTATTTTTTCTATAAGTGAACTTAAAGGATTAGTTCACCCAAAAATTTAAATTCTGTCATTAATTACTATACCCTCATGTTGTTTCAAACTCATAAGACCTTCGTTCATCTGCGGAACACAAGAGATGAGAGCTCTCTGACCCTCCATAGACAGCAATGCAACTGAAATGCTCTCAAGTCCAGAAACGTAGCAAGGAGATCTGTAAAATAATCCATGTGACATCAGTGACTCAACCGCAATTATATGAAGCTACGAGAATACTTTTTGTGCACAAAAGAAAAAAAAAGACTTTATTCAACAATTCTTCTCCTCCGCATCTGGTGGCATTTTGGAGAATATCCTAAAACGTAGGCTGTTCTGTGTCAGCTGCGTCATGTTTTTATTATTTGAGCTGAACGGAAACGGCTTATCCGGCGTGGCGCAGCTGACACAGAACTGCATACGTCCAGGGGGATATTCTCCAAAATGGCACCAGGGTTATATGGTGGAGACAAATTGTTGAATAAAGTTTTTTGCGCACAAAATGTATTCTTGTAGCTTCGTATAATTGCGGACGAGCCACTGATGTCACATGGATTATTTTACAGATCTCCTTGCTACATTTCTGGACTTGGGATAATTTCAGTTGCTTTGCTCTCTATGCAGGGTCAGTTAGCTCTCAGATTCCATCAAAAATATCTTAATTTGTGTTTTGAAGAAGAACAAAGGTCTTACTGGTTTGAAACGACATGAAGGTGAGTAATTAATGAGAGAATTTTATTTTTTGGGTGAACTAACCCTTTAAAACAATCTTCACATAAACACATTATAATACATGTCATATTTACCTGTGCCCTTCAGCAGAAATATACATAAATTCAAATTGAAGTTATCAAACACTAAATTCTAAATTAAATATAGATAAATCCTTAAAACTATAAAAGTTCTTTTTACCTCTTTTTTTTTTTTCTTTGTCCTTTGATTAATAGACATCACAGCAGCTGGTTATTAGGTTGTTCTGGCTGCTATTTCTTTAAGAGCTGCCGCTGCTGAACATGACGCGGATCTGACAAGTATAATATTTTCTCTCAACTCTTTTTACTTTTCTTACCCACTTCAGTTCTTAAAGTCTCTATTAATGAGCTGACGAGTTAAATCGGGCGTATTAGATGAGTGAGTGATGGGCTACTCCAGGACAGTTTTGAAAACCATTTCAGAGACATGTTCTTGGGACACAACAGGAGCAAACAGATCTGAGGAATTGTTGGCGTTCTTTCCACCACCTTTTTCTTCATCAGAAAAAGAGAGGTTACTCGGAAGAGGAGACCCTTACGAAGGAGTAATCATCTCTTCATCTCTTGGGCTGACAATTATCGAGGGAGTCCTCTTTCATGTCAGCGGCTTTCTTATTGGGTGGTAGACGCGATTGTAAGGATGCTAATTTACTACCTCCACCTTGACTTCACGCCCACTCCACATGTGTTCAGAGGAGTTTCTATTCAGGACATTTTGTGCTACGGCGAGCTGGACATCAGCGCACAAATTTGTGAGATATTATAGATTAGATGTGACAGAGTCATCACTGGCTCATTCAGTGCTTGGAGTATGAGCGGTGCCTGATATGTACTGCATTTCATTCAGGGTATAATCGCATATTCTATAATTCAGTAGTATAGACCTTGTGCTTGTGTTCACTGTATTATATTATAAAGTGCATCATGTTTGCTCAAGCATTAAAGGGATACTCCACCCCAAAATGAAAATTTTGTGGTTAATCACTTACCTAATGTGTTTCCTCTGTGTCACTCCACATCAGCGTAGCGCCATTTTGGCGAATCTGAGCTGTACGCAGGCAGTGTACGCTCTTCTGTGTCAGCTGCGACACAGGATGTGCTGTTTTCTTTTAGATCAAAGTGTAAAAATACGTAGAAAACGTATCCTTGTGGCGCGGCTGACACAAAAGAGCGTACGTTGCCTGCGTACAGCTCAGATTCGCCAAAAAGGCACTACGCTGATGTGGAGTGACACAGAGGAGACACATTATTGTATAAAGTTATTTTTGTTTTATTTGCGTGCAAAAAGTATTCTCGTCACTTCATAATGTTACGGTTGAACCACTGATGGCAGATGGACTATTCTGACGATGCTTTTCATACTTTTCTGGACCTTGACAGTGTATTTTACTTGGCAGTTTATGGGACAGACACAAGCCTTCTGGTTTTCATCCAAAATATCAAAAATTATGTTCCGAAGACGAACTAAGCTTTTACAGGTTTGGAACGACATGGGGGTAAGTGATTAATGACAAAATTTTCATTTTGGGGTGGAGTATCCCTTTGAAGCCATGATCACTTGTTTATCACCTTCCGATGTTGTGTCTGTTCATACAGCATTATCTGCAATACGGGAGTGGTCTATATCCCATAGTGAGATAACCGAGCAGATGTTAGAAAGAGAATGTTAGTTTACTTGCGTAACCCCGGTTCTCTGATAACAGAAGTGAGGTATCTCGTCTCACCGCCCTTCTTGCAGAATACACGGTGAAGAAGCTGTTGGAGAATGACGCAGCAGCGGGCTGCAATGGATTATATACCAGGGAGGCGGGACTCCCTGATCGCTGCGGCGATTGGCCTGTCAGTCTGACAGACGTGGTGTAATTGGTGCTTCTGCAGTCGGTCACGTCTGAGGTGTTCCCATAGTGAGATACCTCACTTCTGTTATCAGAGAACCGGGGTTACGCAAGAAACTTAACGTTCTCAGTGAAATAAACAGTTGTGTAATAATAAAAAGAGGTAATTATTCATGTAAACACTAAAATATAGATCAAAAACAGAGCATGATAAAGACAGAACAAGAAAAAATAAATGCAGTGACTCACTGACCAGCTTTAACCCCCCCTATAAAAAAAACATCTTCTTTCTACTGTTCCTGGATATTATAATTATTTTAGTTTGCATAATAGGTGCATACTATTTTTTAATTTTTTTGTTGTCTCTGCTGGCTTGAACATGTTCACACCACCAGACTTGACAAATACTGTTTTGTAGTATGTGGAGCCTATACTGTATGTCATGGAAAAATACATTAGAAACAATGCAAAGTTAAAATGTGAATTCGTCTGTATGTATATATCAAACACTACCAAATACAAGAGCACAGAGTCAAGAGAGACTGTTTTGGATTCATCTTGTGCTATGTCGCTTAGCAAAAGTCTGTGAGCGCCACCAATTCAAAGTTTTATACAAAAGGAGAGGAATTAGGGAAGTGACCAAAAGTGCAGATTGTGTGGGTTTGCCAGGTTTCTTCACAGTGCAATGGAAAAGAGGATTAAACATCTCTCCGTACAAAAACGTGAATGTTTGTGTCCGTCTGAACAGATGCATTTATTGAATGCTATTTATTTAAATTAAAATTTTATCACACCAATTTTTTATCCTTTATTTGTGTGAACAGGATATATATGTGTGTGTGTATATATATATATATATATATATATCAGATTTTGTTGCTGATATGAAATGTTGCTTAAATGTGAGTTTGGCAAAGTAATTTAATTTTTTTTCTGCAATATTCCAGATAACATTTAGTCTTGCATTGCTTACTGCTAACCATTAACATACTGTAGCATGTTGTTAGCAAACTGCTCTGCATGAGTTGCGGATGTCTCAAAGGGAGTTAATTTGGAGTGTTCATGTAAAAACCAGAAGTGGAGAACCAAATCAGAACCATAAGCGATTGGGTCATTCATGATAATTCGAAATGCATGAATGTGGCAATTGGACTTCTGACAGACTCAGCGTTGAACTTTCCGGAAACTGTTAAACGATCAATGATGCTTCATTTACTTGAGGTAAACATTGATCCATCAACTAATTGGGTACTTTTGTGGATGACTGGTTGACTAGTAAAAAGGAGTAATCTTGTTGGCTCTAGTATTGTTTTGGCATTGAAGCAGTACTTTTGACAGCTTTAGTACATTTATAGGTAGGTTAATTACAGAACCTCTTTATTCTTATGACCACATGTTAGAGGGAGTATTTTCCCACCGGTGTAGTAACTTGACTCCACCACCAATCTAAAGACTTTTTGTTGCCATGGATCTGTGATGCCATCAGTGATTCATCCTGACAGGGCTGAAAAGAACCACAGTCACACTTACTCACATGACCCAGTGCACAAACGACACAATCACCTGAGCACAGATGGCTGATTGTAGCTGCTGCATAGCTGCTTTGAGATCTGCTTCTTTCATGATGTTATGAAGTGTTAATCTGTTAGGCTGGAGGCTAGAGCCCGTCTGATGTCATACCCACACTGGGAATGGTAAATCCTTTAAGTTCATCTGCTTTGCTCTCAGGCAGAGTGCAACACTGCCAAGTGACACTGTCAGGTGAGTATTGATGAGTGAAGTCAGTGCGGGGGCTTTTGGGAGTTTGCAGACCCTGAGGCATACCCAGTATGCTCTCTGGAGTAGGAATATGTCAGTATCCTGTTTTAATCTCCTCTTCTTCCTTGTCTGTCCAGTCGGGCTGTAGTCATGCGCATCAATGCCTCATGACCTCAGCGGCCTTTCCTCTTGTTTGAACTCCGCATGTCCACTGAGGTACCCCGAGGCTTGTTTACATGCTGCCTCTACTGGGCAGCTCAACTAGACTTGAACCTCCGTCTTTCCCCAGTGGCGAAATGCACTTTTTTGAGGTCCACAATATATAGCAGACTTTAAAACATTGCTGATTTTGTGTGTTGTTTTTAAGGGGATCTCAATAAGAAATAACACTCACACTTGAAGAAATCCAAAAATATTTAAAAATATGTATCGTCTTGACCATTATCCAGGCCTTCATCAGACAAATTTCCAGGCCTTCATCAGATGTCTGGCCAAAACGTCACATATATGTTAAACAATAAAGTTAGATTTCTTCAAGAGGAAGTGTTGCACCTTTTCTTATTGACAATGCTTTTTTTTTTTTTTTTTTTTGGTTGCACCTCCTCTTTTGTTGGTAGAGCACCTCTGTTCAGTAATTTTAGTTTTTAGGGGTGTCGCAGTATTTAAAAAATTAAATATCAATATCATGTTATTACAACACATATTATAATATTGTAAATATAATTCAGTGCCTATAACAGTCTTGGTAGAAAATCCAAATAGTGCACTTTAACACTGGTTGCCCAGCTGTCAGAAAATGGCAACAACGACAGTATGCAGATACTTCTGCTCTACAAAATCATGTCGGAGATAAGATTACAGATGAAAGTGAAACCCTCTAATTGCACCTGAGAAATGTTATTGTTAGCTCGCCAATGTGGGAGTTTTTTTTAGGTGTCTGCAAGAAGGGCCAAAATTCTCTCTCCTTCACCCTCCATATTTTAAGTGTGAGAAAAACAAGAAAACTAAAATATACCAAATTAAAAATGAATTTAACTCATAGTATTTTTATTTCTGTGGAAATTGTGATATTATCATTTTTAATTATGTTACTGCAATAATCATAGTGAAAAACTGTAAATGAAATGAACGCAGTTAATATTTATGTAATTCAACAGTACAACTGTTTAAGACACGCACACTAGTTCTATTGCTCCTGCTGATTTGTAGATCATCAAACCAATAATTTTAACAATTCAGTGTTAGTGCGCAAATGATCCTGAACATTTATGCTACAAGTATATTATGACACATCAAATCATGTGGCTTGTTGAGGAAAAAGTCACTTTAGGTGTGCACTTACTATTACATACTATTACCAAATGTATTTAACTTCAGAAGACACAAGGTGATGTTTGTGTGCATCTATGTAAGTATGTGTAGATGTGAGTATTTGTTGTAGCATTCTTTGTAGCAAAGCAGTCTGGGGGAGGGGAAGTTATACTCTAGACCGTGACATGTCCTCCTGGGTTAAAAATAGCTAGGAGCTCTAAACCAGTGAGGCTTTCATCTTCCCTGTGCTTCTAGTGGATTGTCAGTGTAGAGACGTTATCAGGACACTGAAACCAACCTAACTTCTCTTTAGCTCTCTGAATGATGGCTGCTCTATGTTGAGTCTTTGATGGCTCTACACTTGTTTCTTACACCCAGGTTAGATTCAGGTTAGATTAATTATGTTTTATTGGCATGATATATAGGGTTTACATTGCCAACGTTTTAAAGGTGGTCATGCAAAATAGGATTTTCTTGCTCTTTAATATAAAGTTGATATGCTATGTAATAATTTTTTATATCATTCACTTTAAGCTCCTCCTCAGGCAATTAACTGAAACTAAACTAGGAAAAGGATTTATAATGAAATTGTCATGTCTGTGACATCACAGCCATTAGCATTTACACATCAACAGCTATTTATACAAGTTTTCTGATTGGCTAAAGTACAGAATCCCGTGATCAGATTAAAAAAGGGGAAAAAAATGTTGGTATCCAGTAAATACACCAGCAAAACAAAACGTAGTAATAGTTTTGTTTTAGTGGCTTCTCATTCATTCAACCTACAGCCTATCAATTTAGTTTGTTGTTGCGGAAATGTATTCGAAGTTTGAAATCATACGTATGTAAGGCATTTGAACACGGCATTTGTTTTTGTTCTAACAGTTATTCTGAAGTCTTGCGTATGAGTGAATGTTTAAAAAGAGTGCAGAGCATGGCTCGTGTTTGTTTATTCATTTCTGTGTGCCCTGTATGAGACCATCTCAGCAGTGTCTAACAAGAGCAGGGCTTGTAAATATGTTGTCATGGTGATGCCTGGCACAATGGGCTGCAGTGGCAGCTGAAGTATTCCTGTTCCCTGTTCAGAGTGAGGGAAGCATAAATGTATGATGGAGGAGAGGGCAAATAGAGCACTGTTGAAATTGATTTATACAGATGGATATAGAAAAATACAGATGAATAATAGTAGATTTTTTTTTTAGTTGCCCTATTCATTCTCTGATCAGTCATGCTATGTTGATTGAGACCTAGTCTTGGGTAGCCATGGATTTCATGGCAGCTTTCATTGGCCAAGGTCCACCAACATGTCAAACAACCAATCACAGTTTGTTTCGTTCATCATCACGTTTCGGGTCTTGGAAATGTCGCCACAATAACAGAATGGTGTGTAAAACTCTCGGACGTATTTTAAAGATTCTATGCAAGGAACTTTACATTTTTCACATACTTTTGAAAATCCACTGTTTAGTTGATCCTGATAAGCGCTCGTCGTCACAGTTGAAAACACAACGGCTTTCTTCTTTCGTGAGGGGGTTTGGCATCACAGAATCTTTGTTTCCAGGCAGAACTTTAAAGAACACGACACACACTTGTAACGGAAATCCTGTATAATTCAACCAATCCGACAACGACTTCGAAACTCCTGAAGTGTGTCCACTTTTGTGTGCCATATGCATCAGACGTTTAGGCAATGGTCCATGGGCGTGACGTCTGAGGCTGAGACTAATTGAGACCAAATGTCTAATTATGTATTTAGTTATGATTTAGGATTGCAAAATTGTTGTTCTGTTAAAGCAAAGCAGTTCAAATCATTTGCATCTCATCTGATTGACAGTGTGAATGGTCACTTTGAATATAGCTGTAATATTCAAGTTCTTAAAACTGAAAATCTCTCAAGATCTCTCAGATTTTTTTGAAGTTGTTGAAGAAACATCAGCATATGAATGGTATCTGAATGGTTGCCCTTTGAGTAATATTCTAAACCCCAGGTTGATTCAGGAAGGTTGGAAATGTAATAAGTTAGCGGTTCCGTTCTGTTACACAAGTCATGTAAAAGTCTCAGAAAAGTATTCTGACCATATATGTGTGGAGATAAAGATTCCAGGTGACCTGCTGTTTCATTATTTTGAATAGTTTACTAACTGTTGGTCCAGTGTTCTGTGTGTCAGATTCTTTGGTGCATGTTGCGATGCAGTTTGAGCAAAGATAATTGGAGTTCTGACAACCAAACACAAGCAATTTATTTTAATTCAGGAAAACAGTGAGTCAATGACAATAGGGTCCAAGATAAAGACAATTTTCAACAAAAGTTTAACTATAATGACTCTAAAAATGTCATCAGTATAAAAGGTAATAATGTTTTCCTAACACCTTGAATACATGTGAATGTACACATTGTTTGTTTCTAAGAAAATATTATTAAAAGATTATGCCAACTAAACTTCATAAATAAGAGATTCTTTTAATGATTTTCATTGTTTTAATGAGAGCTTGCTTCAGAGGCACTTTCATGTCCCTTAAAGTATGTAATGTCTTTATATATTTTTTTATAAATTAAATAGAAAAAAATTAACCTCATTTCATTGATCCTTATGGATGTTGAGCATAGTAAATAGTTAGTCAGTTTTTTCTTTTGGCAACTCAACACTTCCCTTTCCTATCCAGATGGCTTCATGGCTGTTGAGGAAGTAAATGAGGCTGAGGAGGAAGTGGCGTTGGACCCAGAGGCCAGTGCTAGTCCACTTCCTACATTACCAGAAGAGTTCCTGTCATGTAAGTCTTTCTTTTAGTCAGATAATCGTGTCCATGAAGTGTGCATAATGTTTTATATTAATGTGTTTTTTTTGTAGCCACAGATGCCTTTTTTTTTGTTTTTGTTTTTTTGCACAGCTGCTGAACCTTCCCAGGAGATCCAGGTTACTGTCACTCTGACAGAGGGTTCCGAGCCTCCTCCGTGCACATCCACTTTAGTGGGTGTACCCTCCCTCTCCTTTCAGGCCTCTTCCACTACTGAAGACCATAACCAGGAGCACAGTCTCATTGGTGCTTTGGAAATGGGGAAGGAAACGGAGGATAAGATGCCTGATACAACAGAGGATGAACCTGAAGCAGAGGCTTCAAAAGCTCTTCCTGCTTTGCCAACCAAAGAAACTTCCCCCAAACACTCTCGAGCACAAGAGGAAGAACCAATGGATGTCTGTCCCTCAGACCCCTCCAGCATAAAGGATGAAAGTACAACAGATGTCCCAGAATCCCAGAGTGTTGTTGTGGAAATTGAGCAGGGACAGGAGCAAGACAAACAAGAGCACGAAGAGGAGAAGGTGGCAGATCCTGAAGTCACTTGTATTTTGCCTGAGCCTGATAGTGTCCCACTGATTGCAGAGTGCAGTCCTACTGTGGAAATGGACACTACACCTGTCAGCGACCACAGTTTCTCAAGTTTCAGCTCTCCCGTTGAGGGTAAGAGCCTCGTCTTGAAGCATTCCCCAGGACTGTCCCCCGAGGGCTCAACCAAGTTGACCCAGTCCCCATTTTCCACTGAAGCCTCACCGAGGGAGACGTCTCAAAGCCAGACGCCTACCCATGGCCTGAATCTGGCTGGATACAGCCCCAGTGTTTCCAACACCAACTTCTTCCCCCATACGCCCAAGATAGGTATGGGAAAGCCAGCCATCTCAAAAAGGAAGTTCTCTCCAGGAAGGCCAAGGGTAAAGCAGGTAAAACTCCAGTTTTTTGGCCTTTCTTTCTTGCTGCTTGGCTCCTGGTTTTCCTTCGGTCTCTTTAGGACACCGATTCTATCTGTGATCCACAGTTTTCAGCCACACAGTAATTACTCCTTTGCTCTCCATGTTCCTTCGTCACATTGATTAGTGCCAGAGCGTAGCGTGTATTAATTAACATGGAAAGGCTCTTACTGTGCTCTCTCTGGCTCAGTCTCTGCTTCGCTCACTCATTCTTTTTCCTGCTCTCTCTCCTGCCTCCCAATCCCCCCCACTGCCCTTCTCAAATACATCACTCACAGTATTCCGGGAGAGAGGGGGCTGGGAGTTGGCTCCAGAGGCAGGGGTTTATGCTAGTGGAACATAAAGGAGTCTTTTTGGAGGTGTGTAATTCGGATAACTGCTCACTGAGCTGGAAAGCACAGCACAAACCCATTTCCCCTTTGAGCTCTGGAGCAGGGAGGATGCTGAGAACTCCTTTTTAGGACCTTCTAACTTGTCATAAATCTAAATTAATCCTGACATTGCAGTGTCTTTGTGCCCAGTAGAGTAAACTTCAAAGTGCAATTAATCTAAGCATTCTTCGAAACAAAGATTAGAGTGTGTTCATTCCTGTCTCTCTGGTGCAAACCTTGGCATTTCACTTTGGGAATGCTTTTAGTATCACTGATCTGATTGGCAGATCATACGCAGCTCCCAGTGGGGCTTAGGCACGATATATAGTCTATACGAGTACGCAAATGCAGGAGTGAATGCTGGCAATGCCAAGCATAAGAGTTAAGTTCACCCAGGAATGAGAAACCTGTCATCAGTTACTTACCTCATCCATATTCTTAAGACACAAATAAAATATTTTTAATGAAAATTTTATTTTAAATGAAAAAAGATTTATGTCCCTCTATTTGAAAATCCACGTAACCGCAACTTTTTTTCAAAGTGTTCATAAAGACAGAATTTCAATGGTTTACTCCAAATTTTTCTATCTCTTTATTTGATGAGCAGATTCATTTTAGGCAGTTTGACGCACATACATAGACCATGCCAAATATGGTAAACTGAGGATTAATCGTGCTTACTTGACGGTTGAGAAACAATGAGGTTTTTTTTTTTTTTTTTTTGTGGCTGAAACTAGTATGTTTTAGTCTCCGCAAAAACCAATGTGGTTTGTTTCTCACATGTCTTGCAAGTTTGAGCTTTCAGGTTTACCAAGTTTGAACTCTGTGTATTTGTTGTTCGGTGTATATATGTTAATGAAAGCCTTAATTAAATCTGTTTTTATAGCAATAGATTGCATCTCTTCGAAAAAAAATGTGGATTGAACCAGTTGATACATATGGATATTAAAAATATCTTATGTTATATTGTGTTTCCGAAAGATGAGCGAAAGTCAACAATGTGATGGTTAGTAAATGATGACCAAATTTGTATTTTTGGGTGAACTATCCCTTTAAAGGTGCTGTAAGCAATTACAGCTGTTTTTTTTACTTTATTATTTTGCTAACCTACGCTACACATCCTGTCATTAAAACACAGCTCTCCAAAAGAATGCCAGTAAACTCAATGTCAGCAAAACTTAAAATGTTTCACAGAGAGAGAGCGTTACTGATTGGCTAAAACCTGATTCTCTTTTTATCTTTATAGAGTATAGGTTCTTAACAGTCTAATATAATATGTCAGGACATCTGATTCAGTGATATCTGTCAGGTATTAGGGATATTTTATGTGTGGGATACCAAACAATTAGCTTGCGACAAAGTGCTTTCTGTAAGATTTAAATGGGATATGTAGTTTTTCAGATACCTGGCTGTAAACACTTTGACAGTTTAACAAAACGTGCTTAGCAGTTGTGTTTGGATATACTTTATTTTTGTAAAATCGGATGACTAGAAGAGTGTATATGTGTCTATATATGCTAGTTGCTATGGCTCTGGTCGCTTTTCTCTGTGGAGTATGCGCCATCTGGGCTCAGTGTAATTTAAAGGGTGGGCAGCTGTCATTGGCTCCAACTGAGATTTCCGGTTTGCTGTGTAAAAGTGCGTTCATGAGTATGTGCACGCCCCTGTGTTATTCTGTGTGCACGTATGAGAGAGAAAGAGATTTCGTTTTGTAGTGCAAATGAGCTTCTAGCGTTTCATCGTTTTCTTGAAGTAACACCCGCTGATTCTCTTCAGAGACGATCAGGCATGCCTTACGCTCTGAATTCTGTAGAAGTTTCAGAGTCCTATAGGGATTAGCTTGAGTTTTCATTTGGAAATATGTATCTCTTGGCTGAAAAAGATTTCATATTACCACATATGTCTTGGTAAAGTGTCTGTTGTGCGCCTATCATATAAGCTAAAAGTGTTCACCTCTCCATTTATTTAACATTTGTACTGTATTTGTTTATTTTGAAAAGACTCAGAGCTGGAAATTCAGTATGAAGATATGCTTCTTCCTCAGCATACTCTTACCGAACTAACATTGCATGGCTGTCAGTAAGCTATTTAAGACATCACTAATGTCAACACCATGATTTTTTTCTTATTGTCAATACTTAGTCAGATTTTATTATTTGTTTGTTTTGCTGTCTTTATTCACAGGCATGTTGGCATGATAATATTTGTTTGTTCCTCAGTTGCCTGCCTCCAAACTCATACTTTAATGTTTAAGGAGAGCTATTATTTTCTTTCTTTCTTTCTTTCTTTCTTTCTTTCTTTCTTTCTTTCTTTTTAATCTGTAATAACAAATCTTGGGTCTTGTGCCTAAGGAATGGTCATTTGTTTCATTAAGTACTTTTATTTTATTAGGAAGCAGTGTTCTGAGTTCAATGCAAGTTATGCTCTGTCTACATCAGGAATTTGTTGATTACCACAGAAAATAATGTTAAAGCAAAAATTATGGAAAGGCTTTTTTTTTCTCTCTGCAATATTATGGAACAATATTATTGTGTCAGGTAATCAACAGCATATGACGCTGTTATCCAGAGACATGAAGTTGTATTGAATCTCAGACATGAATTTAAAGTAGTGGTTTGGGACAAAACGATACATGACAGGAAAAAAAGGCAACCAACTCACGGCTGCTATTTATTATTTATAATTTAGAAAAAAAAAATCATTTTGTAAAACAAAAACTGCCTTGCAGTGATTGTGTTATGCATTGTAATTATACGGACTAACCCTCATTAGCTCGTTAAACAGGCTAAATGCTCCCCATGATGCTTTGTGCTTTATGAAATTCTCTGTTTATCTCAAAGAGCTGCTTGTTGTCATGCTGACACGATCAGGCTTGTTTAGTGCAAACAAATAAACAAGGTTGTTTCCATGGAGGCATAATGATGCTTTATAACGCAGATCCTCATGTGTTTTTTTTTTTTTTTTCTGTTTGTAAGGGAATTTAGCAGACTTCCCTACAAATTGAAACTCGCTCAAAGCAAATACTCATTGCTTTTCTTAAAACAGAAAATATAATTCCGTCATGTTTCAGGAATTTGTCCCAAACTTAATATTTCACTGTATTGGCTTCATATGATGCATTTGTGTAGAAGTATTGCATTCATTTGACATGCTGTGTTCTTGTTGCTGGCTTCACATTTATTGTTGCTGCATTTTGTCACCCCTCATCACCAATGTACCCTCCACCTCCGTCTCTTCTCCGCCACTTTACCTCAGGGTGCATGGAGTAACCGTAGCGCAATGAGCTCGCCCTCCTGGTCTCCAGAGCGATCGGACGCCTGGGACAGCCCTAAGACCAGGCCGCATCACGGGCTGCCCATCTGGACCATGAGATTGGTAAATGAGGGGAGGGTGTTGAAGGGTTTGGGCTCTGCAGGGGACTGAGCTTTTAAGGTGGGTGTGGGTCATAAAGCATCAGCTGGATAAGTCTAGAAAGTAAACTCAAAAATGGTACAGGAATTATGGGTGAAAAACACAAGTGAGTATGACTCTGTGGTTGTTGTTGCTCAAAAACGTATAAAAAGGTTACTGATTTTTGGAATCAGGGATGCACTGAAAGAGGGTTGTTATAATGTACAACTATAAATGTGACTATAAAATTCCCTGGTCATGATTCATCAGTGCCTGTTGCTTTAAAAAAAAGTTTTCATAATGTCATAATCATGTGCTGACATAAACAAGGCCATGCGACCAGGTTTATCCAAGAACCAGTCCCCTCATAATTCACTGAAGACCTGATAGACAAATACAGGCCTCATCCCTCGTTATCAATTACTGAATATTCAGTTTAACTCTGAAATGCATCACATTACAAAGGTTAATGCTTTGATTTACTGTTTTATGTTGTTATCCATTGCACATTTCCATGTTCACATTGTATATTGATCTAATGAATATTTCATATGATAGCATGTTCATATAACAAACCCTGCACATATCTACAAATGCATGTGCATGAGACACCCGAATTGCGTCCTTCCCATTGCAGCAGTATCTCATCAGAATTGCTGTTCTTCTCTGTGGCTGCACTCGAGCAGATTTAGAGGAGTGCCTTCTTTAAGCCTTGTCTATTTTTTCCCTTTCCATAATTCATTTCTGCACAAATTAAACTCCGACTGTAAAGGCGACAGAGTGTGCCAGGCTTCCTTAGGCAATCTCTCTAAATGAAGTTGACGTCTCCTGTCTGAGTAGTGCTGCTTGGCTACAGTGAGGTAATTACCTGGGAGGAAGTGGGAATTGGGCCAGAGCTTCAGCCTCGATGCAAACGCAACGTGACACCTTCAGAAGCAGGGCGAGTTGGCAGAAGCCTGGCCTGAAATGTGATCTGTAAGTCAGTGTAGTGTTCAGGGAGGTGGGCTGAACCTCAGAGGGTCAGGTCTTGGGATGGATGGATGAGTTTGTATCACAAACACAGATGCAAAAGGTTTGGTGCCTTCCAGAAAGTTTTCCACCATGTCAACGTAGGTTATAGGTGGATTCAGGTAATTACTTCTCCTAAACAGCAGAACCATTTTCAATGAAATCAGCCAAGCAATATTACCATTTGCTGTTAGAGAATAATATGTGTGGATTTCTATGTGAGCTGGGCAAAATAGCTAATTTTAGTGCAATGAATGACAGCAATTTTTTTTTTTTTTTGTAAAATGTAATAAAAAGGCAAAAAAATCTGTAATGTTAAAGAGTAACTGTTATTTTTTTAAATGCTGTTAATAATTGTTTTATCTTGATTTAGGGTGTAAAACTCTAGTTGAAAATAATCCACAGATGACTTGAATAAAAATAAAATTAAATAATTAAAAAAAAATCTGATTTGAGTGCGAGAAAGTGTGGTGGGTTTTTTTTTTTTTCTTCAGTGAACATTTCTGAGTGATGATACAACAACAACAAAAAAGCTCATTTGTACAAGTAAATCAAACTAACTCTTTTAACATTTTTTATGAGGTTTAATTCAGCGATTCCATTATAATGTAATGAGCAGACACAAAACTGGCCTGCAATCACGGTCTGTAGGAAACTTAATGGCCAGATATGAAGCACATTAAAGTCATTGTCATATTCCAATGTTGGTTTATTTTATTTCACCAACAAAACAGTATTTGATATATATCGTCTGTATCACCCTGTTGGCTATGACTATTTGCCTATTAGTACTATACATTCACACTCAGTTTCCCAAAGTGTGCCATAAGAGAAATTAAATAACATCCGTTCTCTCTATCTCTGTCTGCTAGGGTCGTGGATCTGGCTTTCCTGGAAGGCGGCGACCCAGGGGAGCTAACCTGTCTGGGAGAGGTGGCAGGGGACGCTCCAGGCTAAAGATGGAGAGCAGCCCTGTGGTGACCCCTGGGGTATGAAGCCCCCACCTCTACAAGCATAAATAAAACAGTGCTCAGATGTGCTTAATGTTCACATTAAAGCCTGAGAAATGCACTCACGCTCAGCAGAGCTTCAACAGCAGTTCCCGGCCCAAAATGGCCTTTTCAAAATAGCAAATGCTGACATTTTCCCCAACACAAACGACTTGTGATGGGGGAGATTGAGCCAGCATGTACTTGGCTGCCAATATGATAAAATAGGCAATTTTGTACTCAGCAGCCATCCTGTAGTCTACACACACAATGAAGATGCTGTCTTAAATTTGTCAGCCAGTCTCATTACAGTCCAATACCACAGTAAATTGTCATGTAAAGGCCTATTCGCACTGAGTGTGAATTTTCACTACGACAAACTTTAAATGTAAACTATCCATATCAATAAAGCCCATTACACCAGCTAAACAAAGCAGTGTTACTTTCCCCTAATCTATAAATTGAATACATTCTGCATATTTTGTAATCTAGATTATATTAACACAAAATAAATAATAATATAATATAAATACAACATTCACATTGCACATGTAAGAAACATGACCCTGCTTTGCAGAACCAACACTGCAAACAAAGCCTACTTTACGGTGCATTGTGAGCTTAAAGGGATAGTTCACCCAGAAATTAAAATTGACATCAATTACTCACCCTTTTGTTGTTCCAAACCCCTAACACTTTTATTCATCTTCAAAACACAAAGATAGTTCTGTTTAAACCTGAGAGATGTCAGTCCATTTTCACCATATCTTTAAAGCTTCAAATTGTTGAAGACATTGTAAAAGTAATACAAATAAATCAAGTAAAACAAAAAATCAAAATCAAAATAAATCATTTATCAACACATACATGTAACACATGAAATTTGGTCAATTGCAGCTCAACCGTACTTACTTGATGCACGAGAACTAGTGATGTTTGTTCTTGCTTGTTATGCAAGCATGTATGAGCTCCTACAAGAAGCAATTAGATTTGTACTCATGCTTCGAGCAAGTATGTTTTAACTTCCATTTACCATATTTGAAGTGTTCTATATACAGTGTTTGTCATTGTTTATGTGTGAAAAGAAATCTCTCAAGTTTTGAAAAAAAGGGAATATTTTGAAGATAAACAAAAGTCTTATGGTTTTGTAATTAATAATTAAGTAATTGATGGCAGAATTTTCCCTTTAAGACAAGCTGGGCCCATTGTATGCAATGGTTAAAAACTACTGCTATAATATCCTAACAGCAACTGGTAAAAACTAACAAGTGTTAGTGCTAAACTGTGTGGAAAAATATACTTAATTGCAATTTATTTTTTTTTTTTTGTTTCTGTGTGTATTACATTTTCAGTTGCATGATTGCATTGAAAAATTTCCAGAAACAACTATGATGTCATTAGACAAACAGTATAGTAATATGTTAGAAACAGCCGGATGTGATCTGAGCAAATGTAAACCGATGTCATGTGCTCTGTTACAGGTGAGCTTAATGGATTCCCCATATGTGGTAAAAGAAGAGGAGGAGACCTCCATGCACAACACTGTAGTCCTGTTCTCCACCTCTGACTCTTTCACACTTAAACAAGTAAGTATATGAGTTCAAAGTCAAAAGTGAAAACACTTCACGGACACATGATCCTGCTCTTTAAAATGTGAGAATTAGATTAACTTTATATTAGCATGGGTGTGAGAATTAACTTCACGGGTGGATGTCTGTTCTCTCTTGTGTCTTCAGGACATGTGTGTGGTGTGTGGAAGCTTCGGTCAGGGTGCTGAGGGCAGATTGTTAGCCTGTTCCCAGTGCGGCCAGTGCTACCACCCCTTTTGCGTCAATATTAAGGTAAGAACCCCCCCCCCCAAATCAATCACAACTGACCCTGTTCACCAGCACCGTTCATGAGATGTAATGGTGTGAATTATGAGCTGCTTTTATCTGGAGTGAACGTTAATGGTGTGTGAGATAAATGTGGCAGGTCAGTGTGTGAGAGGACCTGGATGAAAGCAGCCTGAGGGTAATGAGTAAAATGTTAAGAGGATTATGAAGCACACTATGAAGGCCGTGTCTTATGTTGATAGACTAAAGCAGAGATCTTTATCATGTAAAGACACCAGTGACAGAAGAATACATCAGGGTTCTTTTGGTATCTCTCAGCGGTTTGAGATATGCCAAGTAGAGAAACTTCCTGATCTTCACTTAATACAAGAGGCCCAGATGGATTCTACTGATTTTTTTTTCTCTACATTTCCAGTGCAGGTTTTGAAATCTGCTGAGATTAATGTGGAGTTCTACACACACAGATTGAGTGTGGGTCTGATTAAGAACAAGTAAAGTAATAAACCTCAAGTGGCGGTGCATTAACGTGATTGTTGGTCATGGAGAGTGGCTTATTAAGTGTTTAAAATGGCAGCATTAACATTATGATAAAAACACTAGTGATCTATAAATGTATTAATAATATTAAACACGGTAATATAGTTTCGTGTTGTCCCTGCAAACTCCATCAGTAAGGTTCAAATATCACTTCATCAAAACCAAGCCAAAAAAATTTCCTTAAAACTCATATTATACGTAATATCCTTAAGGTTTTCCCTACCAAAAAAGCAATGCAATTAAATGATTATATTTTTAAATCGCAATTTCTTTTCCTTTTCCTTTCCTTTTTTTTACCCCCTTGAATCTGCTTAAGTGCCACCTGAGGGAACGTGTACCCCTTGTTGGGAATCCATAAAGTAGTTCATTAGCTAATCTGCAGGGTGTTTAAGGTTGCCAAGCAACATACAGTTCTTTCTTGTTTTGTTGCAGCTTATTACATTAATATAGAATTCAGCTCATAGATATTCACAGGTGCACATTTATCAGCTATTTTACAACAGATTCAAACATGATTTGTCCCATCAGAATGTAGAGCACGGAAATATAGATTTCATAAATGTGCACAACTTAAACGTATTCGTGTGTGTATGTATATATATATATATATATATATATATATATATATATATATATATATATATATATATATATATATATATATGTATAATTTTTTTTAATCCAATATCCAACAGCCAAATGCCATCACCAGGTGTCATGCATTCTGATGTCTAAAACCAGCACCTGTGAAAGAGCCGTCTGCCTCTCATTCAATCATCCATTGGTCTGTGCAAGCAGCTGACTATTAACAGTCACAGCTGCTGAAGATAATTGCTCTTATCCCAGATAACAGAACAAGGACATTTATTTAAAGATAATTGATGAAAATTCTGCTATTAAGTCACCCTCATGTTGTTCTAAATCCATTTTTCCATTTAATGCAATGGATATAATGTTATTTTGTCCATACAATGAAAGTGGGTGAGGATTTACTGTCAAGCTCCAAAAGCTATAAATGTGGTCCATACAAATAGTAGTCTTCTAAAGCCAAAAAATTGCTTTGTTTGGTGAACAGACTGGAATTATAAATCATTAAATGTCATTGGTTCTGATAGTGTTTCATGACTGATCATTTTTCATTTTCAAACCTGGTGCAACACACAGTAATGTACCATGTTGGAATGTATGCAAGTTTTAATGAGATTAAGGGCTGTAGTAATTAAGTAACGACTTAAAGGGTTAGTTAATGCAAAAATTCTGTATTTATTTTTTTACCCTCATGTCTTTCCAATCCCAAAAGACTTTTGTTCATCTTCGAAACACAAATGAAGATGAAATGAAACTGCATAGATTTCGGTCCCTCTATTTGAAAATCCACACAACCAACATTTTGAGATTCAACAAATTTGAAAAGGCATCGTAAAAGCAATTCATATGAATTTAACGGTTTATTCATAGTTCTCTTTCTAATATTCGTTTGGTATCTCACTATGGGAACGCCCCAGGTGTGACCGATTATGGAGGCAACAGTGACACCATGTCTGCCAACCACAGCAGACCAATTGCTGCAGCAATCAGGGAGTCTTGCCTCCTTGTATATAAACTACTTGTATATAATACCTGCTGTCTCGTCATTCTCACTCACTTTCCTGTGGAATATTTTCAGAAGCTGTCCTAAACAGACTTTGGGAATTATTGCTCAACAATTTACAGACGACGCTGCAAGGTAATGTCCCAAACGCAAAGGCCGTCCTCCTCATCCTTACGTTTGTGGAGCATGGATTTCGGCCAAGGATTCTCATGGTCTCTCCATCTCCTGCCTGGGTGCTAAACACGCTCAGGCAGCACTATCCAACCTCGAGGGCTGCCCTCACTGCACGACTTTCTCGACAAAAAACCAAGAAAGGACACTCAGAGTGGCAGCCACAGGAAGGTATGACCCATGCCTCTCTGCTCAACCCAGAGAGGAACCCATGGAGTGTCCACAGACCTCAAGCTTGTGGGGAGATATGATGGATAGTGTGTCACCAGTTCTTCCCTCGCTGTTTGAAGATCCTTTACTGGGAGAGGAAGACGATGATGGCGAGGTACTGTCGACCATCCTCAAAGATGAGGATGATGACCACGAGGATGCCATTCTCCCTCCGAGATCTGCTGGAGGTCAGTCGTAGGGCTGCGGCTAAGCTGTCCATCGATTGGCCATCCCAACTGGCAGGGAAAGGGGCTGATAGAGACCTCTACGATGGGAAAAGGCTCCCGTCACCAGTGAGACAATTTATACCGGCCGTCCCAGCTTGCGTTGCAAAAATAAAAAGGTTTTGGGATAAGCATATTTCGCATCAGGTTCCCGTCAAGGGCTTCTCGAGACTGGACGTATAGGGGAATGGGGGATTTAGGGATGGCAGATCCTCCCCCTGTGGAAGTGTCTGTGGCAAAGCATATACTCCCAAGCCACAACGCAGCTCCCTGAAGATGCCTCGCTGCCAGGGAAAACAGAACACTTTTCTGCCTCTGTTTTCCAGAAGATTTACAAATCCTCCACGTTGGTGGTTCGCGCTTTGAACGCGACATCTCTCCACGTGGCCTATCAAGCCGACCTTTTTGAGAAAATGGGTCATCAACTGGACTCCTGATCTCCCAACTCAGTGCTCTGGGAGGAGATATGTGTCATCGCAAATTTAAACCTACGTACATCTGGCGGAGCCATGCAAAGTTGCGGACACAGCATGGGTTTGGCAGTTGTGGGAGAGAGATCGCTGTGGCTGAGCTTGTCCGGACTCTCTGAGAAAGAGAAATTGTAGTTTTTGGATGCCCCATCGATCCAAAAGCTCTGTAACAGTGACTGTTACAGCGATGCGGCAACAATGCGATCTACGGAAGAGGGAAGGGGAAGCATTCAAGGTTTGTCTCCCAAGAAAGCCGGTGGCTCGGCCTTATTGTCAGAGCCAGTCCAAGTTTCAGACCCTCGGGGAAAGTAGGTCAGTCTGATTATCAGCTTTCCCACCCGCCGCAACAACGTGCAGACAAGACCCGGGTTTGTGAAACCGAAACCGTCGTACGCAGCAACAGCAGTGAAACATTGGTTCAGCTAACCCTTTTGTGATTCACAAGAGAGGGGGAGGTCTCTGTCCCATTCTGGATTTCTGAGCCCTCAACAATCACCTCAGAAAGAACAAGTTCAAAATGCTTTCACTCAAAACATTGTATCAAAATATTTGTCAGGAGGACTGTTTCACCTCAGTAGATCTCCAGGACGCATATTTTAATAGATCTCTTTCCTGCGCACAGGAAATATCTGAAATTCGCATATCAAAATACATCATACGAGTATGCGAAAATTCCCTCTGGCCTCTCCCTAGCACTGAGAATTTTTACCAAAAGTTTAGAGGGGGCTCGTACTCCGTTAAGGAATATGGGAGTCAGAGTCTTGTCTTATCTAGACGACCTGCTCGTGTGTGCACTGTCTCCGCACCAAGTTGTGGTCAATACAAATACACTGGTATCTCATCTGGAGAGACGTTAATGGTCCCTCTGGGACAACTGCGAATGAGGGAATTTCAAAACTGTGCGACGTCACAGGGCATCTGCTCCAAGAGCCATCTCAGTCTCACCAGAATGCATGAACGCTCTCCGCCACTGGAGAACTACATCATTTCTCAGAACAGGACATCCTCTGCGTCCGGTCTTTTCAAGGAAAGTGGTGCCGACAGATGCCTCCCTCACGGGCTGGGGAGCTGTGTTCGAATGCAGAACAGTTCGAGGTGTTTGGTGTCTGGCACCGAGGGAAGAACACATACATTTTCTAGAGCTACTGACAGTATTTCTGGCTCTGAGACATTTTGTGCAATTTCTCAAAAATCATCACGTATTGGTCAGAAAGGACAATACAACGATGATAGCCTATATAAATCGGCAGGGAGGCTTACGCTCTCGCAAACTTCACATGTTAGCGAAGAAGCTGATAATGTGAAGTAGCGCGAACCTCCTGTCATTTTGTCTGCTTCATCAGCATATCAGCAATAAGGAAGTTGCCTATATCCCATAGTGAGATATCAAATGAATGTTAGAAAGAGAACTTTAGGTTACTACCGTAACCCTGGTTCTCTGATAACATGAAGTGAGGTATTTCACAATATTGCCCTCCTTGCCTGTCCCGCATGGAGAAAAGATATGCGGAGAATGACGAGACAGCAGGTAGCTGCGGTTTATAAACAGGAAGGCGGGACTCCATGATCACTGCAGCAATTGGTCTGCCATGGTTGGCAGACGTGGTGTCATTGGTGCTTCCACAATCGTTCACGCCTGGGGCATTCCCATAGTGAGATACCTCAATTCATGTTGTCAGAGAACCGGAGTTACGGTAGTAACCTAACATTTTCTGAACAGACACAATTACTTTATATTATTAAGAGATTTCATTTAGGCTTTTGTCAAACATTTGCCGATGCATGCACGTAGAGCACCTAAAAAAATGGTCAACACCAGCTCAACCGTGCAAATCTCATCGTTCTCATGCCAAGCAAGTACAGGTGAGCTTCTGTTTTGATGTGCTCTATGTAAGTGCATTGATCAATGTGCATAAAAAGCCTAAATAAATGTGTTCATCATATAAAGTAATTGTGTTTCTTCAGAAGACTTGAATTAAACTGCTCGATTGATATGGATTTTTTTGAAGCTTCGAGTTTTGGTTCTGTGGACTTTTAATGGAGGCACAGAAATCTCTCAGATCTTTCATTTTTTGGATGAACTAACCCTATAATTTGAAATTTGAATATACCTGATGAATTATGGACTACTTTCATGGTGGTCTTTTGGAGTTTGACAGCCCCTGGTCACTATGTATAAAAAAAAAAACATAGCATGAACAACTCTGTTATGCTTCATGAAGCACTAAAAATCATATCGTTTGGAAAGATGTGGCAGCGTTAATGACAGTTTTTATTTTAACTATACTGTTCAAACTGACACTCTGCATGTTCAAATAGGGTTATCAGATTGTCATGTCTAGCATTTCTGGAAATTTTCCTTCATTAAAATGCATCAAATTGCCACTTTCCCCAATAGAGTATTAACCCAGAGGTGCTAGTGAACAGCAGGCGGACTGGACAAATTTGTTAGTACAGGATGATGTGGTTGGATTGATTTATCACCACCCACATACATTGATCTATAAATGCCAGCAAATCCTTCTGACAAATACCTCTCACTCCAGTGACATCTTAAGGCTGTGTTCTTTGTGTTTCTTATATCCATCCAGATTATAGCCTGCTAAATATATAATCCTCCTGCCCTTTAAACTAGTGCTTGACCTGTGTCCTTTGACCTCAAGTGTGTATGTGTGTGTGTGTTTTAGATCACAAAAGTGGTGTTGAGTAAAGGCTGGCGCTGTCTGGAGTGCACAGTGTGTGAGGCATGTGGGCAGGCCAGTGACCCCGGGCGCTTGCTGCTCTGTGATGATTGTGACATTAGCTACCACACATACTGTCTGGACCCACCACTGCAGAATGTACCCAAAGGCAGCTGGAAGTGCAAGTGGTATGTACACACACACAAACAGAATTCTTCACTAAAATTAGATACATCATTGGACCATAGCCCAGTTTGTACTTTCATAGTTCTGTCTTCATCTTTATCATTTTTTTTTAACCATCAAGAATATTTGCAAGCCCGTATTAATCTCATAAATTAATACATTGTTTTTCTTGCATGTATTAAATGAATGTGACCTGTCAGTTTGAATATGCAGTTTGGAGAGTGATATTTGTGTATGGAGCTACAATTAGAGGTCGACCTATGTATCGGTTTTGCAGATTAATCAGCACCGATAGTTGATTGCTGGAACAATCGGTTATCGTCAAAATTCCATGCCGATAGTTTTCCGTGTTGCGTCCATTGCTGGAGCTGCTGAGAAGGGTCTGTTTTCATTATACAGTGTGAGAACGGCCTCTAGTGGTTGAATCACTCACAGCATGTGCTGTTTGTTTAGACACGTGATGCTGCATGCTAAACAGAGCGAGAAACTTCAGACCCGGCTTTAAATGCATCTGACAGAAAATCCTGCCGCGCCTCAGAGCACCATTCACATAGTTTTCCGTTAAATTACATTATATTCGCCTGAATCGTTGTTAAAGTACATAATGAATTGTATATTGAGCATTTTCTTTGAAATGTTTGTCTTTCTGTGGCTCTAATAAAGTCAGTATGCTTCATTTATAGAGCTATAATATAGATCGCTGTTTCCGTTAAAACACTGAACTTCAAACTTATCTATGCCTCATTGTTCATTATTGAAGTAAACTTGTGTCCATTTGGTGAATAAATAAACTGTTTTAGACCGCTGCTGGAGTTGAACCCGCCGTGTCCGGATGTGTGTGATACTGGTGAGTTCTCCTAGACTCAGTGCTGCTCTTTCATTTTGATTAGATAATCAGTAAGAGTTCAAGGATAGAAGCAGTTAAAGTGTGAGAGTATACATTGTGCTTGTATAATTGTAGGGGCCCTATGTTTTCCGTGATGCGGAAAACGCGGACGGAATCGCAGAATTCGTTGATAAAACGGAATTCACAGTTTAGCGAGAGTGACGCTCGCTGTGATTTCAGTGTCTGCCGTCTCACTAAATGAGGACGAGAACACAGGAAGAACATCTCCAGAACTGAGTGTCACTTCATGAGCATTTGACCGTTTGATTTGAGCAAAAGCATCATATCATATGCACAGAATTGTAAAGGTATTCACGGCAACCCGTCAAAATAAAAGTCCGGTTTGAAGTCTGTTGTTCAGCAGAATGTACATAGCCTACTACTACTACTAAAATGAAACACATTATTTTTTAAGGAATAATCACACAACATTTCTTTAATTTTAATAGTAAATCCCCTTTGTTTGCCAAAAAAAGTTTGCCTGAATTTCAGTAATTAAAAGATAAATGAAATTAATATTTCATGCGTTGATTTGATAACAATAAAAATTTAAATACAGAATTTTTGAGGGGAAAAAAATCATTAGGCTTCTTTAAGAAACAAATTAAGTTGTTTTATGCGTTCAAATAATTAGACCTGCTAAAACAGAATTTGGTAACAATAAAAAATATGGTGAGAAAAAATAAAACATTTTGTAGGGCCCTAAACGTGTAATTTTTGTTAAAATGTTATTAAATTGATGTGAAAATTTATAAGTTTCATGATTTTAATTAATTAGACTGGCTTTATGATTAATAAACTTCAATTTAACTATTAAAAAGGAGAGGAGAAAATAAATAATATATAAAAATGGAATTAATGAAAAAATTAAACAAATTTCATAGGGCCCTATTAGAGTGTGGTAATTTCAACATTTACTATTACTATTACTGTTATTAGTATTATTATTATTACTTTTATTATTATTACTACTTCTAGTAGTAGTATGGTTCAGTACAGTTTTTTTTTTTTTTTTTTTTTTTGTAAATAAAGCACTATTTTAGTTTTTGTTCAGTATCCATTTTAAAAACTATCAGTTAGTTAATCGGTATCGGCCAGTGTGGTCCAACCTAGCTATCGGTATCAGCAAAATCCACTATCGGGTGGCCTCTAGCTACAATAGCTTGAAAATTAATATTTAGAAAATATGATTCACAAGTCTTTGATTCCAGAACATTGAATGAATAAATGAATGAATGAATGACACTAATATGTAAATGATGTAAATAACAAGCTGAATTTGAACTGTTTCTCATAGAAAGCTTCTAAGAACACCTGTAATATAGTGCATTAGTCATGTTGACTAATTTGAGAAGAAAATTAATGGTTCTTATTACTTAATTTTCCTAAAAAAGTATTTCATAACATCTTGATCCTAATCATCCCTTCAGTTTCTTTATGCAAAATACAGTTTTTAGTGCTGTCTTTTGATTTTGAGGTGAAATTTAACCTTTATTACATAACATTTTCTTTACAGATGCCATGTCAATTTATTTCATTTAAATCTCGCTACAGCTCTCAGTGCTTTAGCACTACCTCTTTGTTAGCTTCATATCTCTTTTCTCTCTCTCTCTCTCTCTCTCTCTCTCTCTCTCTCTCTCTCTCTCTCTCTCTCTCTCTACCCATCTAACACTCTCTTGATCTTTAGCAGCTGTTTTCAAACAAGATCGAAAGGGATTTCCTAAATATTTGCTGTGATGTCACATGTAATCCTCATTCAAACAGAGCTGGGTTTGCATTGCATTGTGACGCATTCAGTCGGAGCTTTACATGGAATGGAGCGATTTAAATATTTATTTTTAAGGCAGTGCAGTCAATGCTAAGCCTGTGCAAACAAGAGGCATGTCCATTCACAGAAAGGCCACAAAATAAGTGTAAAAGGATGGATTTAGACATTTATGATTAAAAGTGTGTGTGTCTGAGATAATGTCTATTTGCACACTCATGTATGTTATATCGGTGTGTAACTGTGTTGTTCTCCATCAGGTGTGTATTGTGTACTCAGTGTGGAGCCACGTCGCCTGGCCTGCGCTGTGAGTGGCAGAATAATTACACACAATGCGGTCCATGTGCGAGTCTCACAGTTTGTCCCGTGTGCATGCTTAGCTACAGAGAGGAAGAGCTCATCCTACAGTGCAGGCAGTGTGACAGGTGGGTGGCACTCCATCATGCCAAATGCCATAACGGCAGAATAAAAATGTATCCTGGGAAATGGCTCAGCAGTAGATTAGTACATGAATAAACGCAGGTGTTGATGGGGGAAAATATTCATCACGTTGAGCATGTGATATTTGCTTGCTTTGTGACTTATTCTTAATGGATGACTGGTTGTGAATGTGGTCTAATCATGACGTTTGGTCTGCAGGTGGGTTCATGCCTCATGTCAGGGGCTGAACTCTGATGAAGAGGTGGAGAGCGCAGCAGATGAGGGCTTTGACTGCTCTCTATGTAGAACACATACCATATCCACACCTGGTAAGAGCCACAAACTTCTGGAATTTTCACAATTTCAAAAATCACATTTAATCAGTATGTGTTTGTAGTTTGTATTGAGTTTGTACATTGATTTCATGCCTCGATCTGTTTGTTCAAACTACAAAGAATTAAACAGATTTGATTTGGATATGCCAAAAAATCAGATTTTTGCTGCGTGGCTGAACAAAAATGCCCTAATCGCAACTTTAGGTGAATGCGCTTCAGGAATCGTCTCTTGTTGATTCATGTATGATGTGCATGTTGATGCCTAATTTTTCTGTAACAGATGGACACTAGAGTGTTTGGTCAATGAAACTTTGTTCCAGCAAAATGTGGTTCATTAAAAAAGCAGATGGGCTGAATTTTAAATCAAGCTGCAACCTGTTCATGTGAATTAAGCAGCAGTTAATGTAATCTGCCTTTAATGGCTCAAGGCTGTCCTCTTATCAATAAATAACAAAACAAATGACTATGAATATGCAGTGCTAACCTGAAATAAGTCAAGCTTCCATCTTGCTTTTGTGTTGTTACAGGTGGCACAGTGGCAAAGCTCACGGACATCAGCGAGCCTCCTGCAGTGCCACAGATTCTTACGAAAGTCAAGGAAAATGGTATTAATGCTTTTTTTATTTAATTTAGCTGTATAACTGTTATGTTACTTAAATTGCTGAAGTGTCAGAGTGACAGTCATCATTGCTGTGTTCTGTTCTTTGCCAGAATTCCAGCGGACCTACACTCAGGATGGTGTGTCTCTGACTGAGTCAGGCTTGTGTCAGCTCCAGAGTTTGTGTGTCCAGACCGCCCGCCGCAGACGACCAAAACCCAAACTTAAGCTGAAGATCATCAATCAAAACAGTGTGGCTGTGTTGCAGACAACCCCTGATCCCCAGACTGAGCTCTTCAGGAATGGAGACATGGACGACAGTAGAGGTAAAGAATGTGTTTTTTTTTTTTTTTTTTGTTTTTTTAGCCCTGCCCCAAACTCTCACCATTGGTCGAATCAGTGCCAATATGGTAGGTTGGTCAGGATGCCCAAAAAAGCTCAAATTCTTGTCTTTACACAATAAAATGGGCTAAGAAAGTGTTTTAACATGAAAACATTGCACACATCACATTTAAAAAAGAAAGAAAAGAAATCAATCACTACGGCTAGACCATTATATTTTGTTTTCAGGCATCATTCTTGAATTAAACCATTGTTCTTTTAGTGTCATTGATATACTGTTATTGTTTTTGTTAATATTTTGAATTAGATTTTATTTTTATATTTTCGGTTTTAATTTTAATTTTGTTTAACAAATATATTTTATTTTATGTCTACATATGTATTTAAGTTTTAGTGTAGCTTAAATGCATATTTTATATATTTCATTTTAATTTATAGATTTTGTTGTTGTTTTATAGTGTATATTTGCTAGTTTCATTCATATTTTTATTTTAGTCATTTTTATTATTTTATTTATCTTTTAATAGTTTTATTTTTAGCTAATGTCAATAACCCTGAATTGAACAAATGTAATTTTTTTTAAGTCTCTGGCTATGACGTTATTGTGTGCCACTTTGATGATGATTGTGAATTAGTGATGACAGCCATCACAGCTGAGCATAACCGAGAAAGACAGAATAATCTAGAAAGTAGATTTAAAAAATAAAAGATTTGTTGAAAATGTAGAAAACAGAGTGGAGTGATTGGAGAGAGAAATCGGCAGGAAGGTAAGCCATGTAATGAATTTGACTTGGAGAGAGAAGAGTCTTTAAAAAAAGTAGTCAGCAAATTATACCTGCCTTGGCATTTCAGTGATCAGAGGCTGGGCGGCTCTAACTGAATTAATGGCCGACCCCTCCATTTTAGCACCAGTCTGAGAGAGCAGCGGGGGGGGTAATGGGGAGGAATGGGGCCACAAGTTTAACCCCCTCACTGCCAGACATCATATATAAAATGTCAATTTATAACTTTAAACTAAAGGCCTTTAATAACTTCAGCTTCTGTGTTAGCATTAAATGCATGATTATTCTGTTGATTCAATGAAATTACACCCCATTAAGAAGAACTCATTGTGCCGCAAAAATGCTGGAGATTATTTTATTTTATTTCCTGTGTGTGTGTGTGTGTGTGTGTGTGTGTGTGTGTGTGTGTCGTGTGAATAAAATACACTTTTTTACTGCTTGAAAATCACAAACAATGTTTTAAATTAAAACATTTAATGTTTAAAGCATTTCTCAAAACAATACTCTACTGTAATTTTAGTGCATCAGTATTTTCATCTTTCTTTGTTTTTGTGATCTGATGGCATTGAATGCAAATGTGTGTTGTTTTTATTGTATGTGTGTGTTCTGTGGTCATTATTGTGTCATGAACTGAACCAGACAGTCCTGCAAGTTATGTTTTGTGTATGTATCTTTGTGAGGTTTAGAGAATATTCTGTCAGCATCTAGAGTGCTCTATGTTGTTTGAACGCATTGCAGAGGGCGACCCGATGGACTGTGATGGGAAATCTGACTCCAGCCCCGAGCGTGAGCACTGTGATGACCACCTAAAAGGGGCCGACGGCACCGACAGCAACAAGAAGAGGAAGAGGAAGCCATACAGACCGGGTGAGAGAGCGAGAGAGAGAAAGGTGCACTTATCAGAAAGGACAGCTCCACTGGACTGCGAAATAGTGCGGCTGCAAATTCTGGACCTTAAATAGCATCCCACAGTGCTTTGCTCTTTAAAGCTGCTTGCCGGGGAGAACTCCAGAAAGAACATTCTCTCTGAGCTTTTTTAGGACTAAAGAAGTAATCTCTTTAAAGTAATGTCCTTTTTAAGCACTACCTTCCATTTCTTTAAAAAAATGGATACAGTATAGACGTATGTGTATTTGCACAGATTTTTTGTCACATCCCCCTTTAGTTGCATCTGAGTTCAGTGTTAGCCTGTTTCTTCGATAGACAAACTTACTATTTATTGGTGTTGGTTAAGACAAGCATCACTGTTACTGTTGCTCAGGGTTAGTGTTCTAAAACAAATATAGTTCAATGGCTAGCCTAGTATTTTATTACATTTTGTTCTGAACCCTGTTCTTCCCATTGAAATGTTTAAACTACTTACAGTACATAAACCAACCCAAGTGTCTTTCTTCACTCTGTGTCCATGCAGTAGACCGTGGTGAAGTGGTTGTTGAGTCAGATTCAGCCAATGTGGTGCAACCAGAAATAGACTTACCTGAAATGGTTGCTCCAGGAATTTAGCCAAGATGAATCACCCTCTTCTGGCCCAAAGCTAATATGTCATCCTGAATTATAAAGATGAATGTCAAGACGTCACTGTCAGGGTCCCACGTTATTAATTCCTGATTGCATTCATTACCTAATTTAGGGGTCCAGCAGCTGTATTTTTTTTACTGACACTATTTTAAGTTAAATTAGATTTTGGTTTCCCATCTTCCCTCTTTAGGTATTGGTGGGTTTATGGTGCGTCAGAGGAGCAAAGCAGGGCAGGGGAAAGGCAAGCGGTCTCTCAGTCAGAAAAACTCCACAAGCTCGCTTACAGAGAACTTCACAGGAAAGGAGGAAGGTATGGTCATCTCAGGACATCTCAGGTTTTCATGTATATTTATTTTGGTATACTCTTAGTTGTTGCATCAAGTTTATCTTTTCACCAGGTTGGAATGAACCAGAAACTCCTGTGGATGGGACTCCCATCGTCAGTGAGCCTCTGGAGAAAGTCAAGAAGAGATACAGGAAGAAAAAAAACAAACTTGAGGAGGCGTTCCCCTCGTACCTGCAGGTCAGTCCCACAAATATTCCTTAAAAGTGTTTCTCCACTGAATTCTGGATCATGTTTGTGCCTTTTTTTTTTTTTTTTGAGATGACTCTGCCTCTCTTGCCTGCTCAAAGGAAATGTCCCTAAAGCTAATAATAATTTGTACACTACTTCGGACTGTAGATAATTGTTTTATAGTAGTTGATTGTATGCCATATATTTGGGGGGTTAAGGGTAATTATTGTTTTATTGTTGAAGGTGGCTACCACTTAAAAAAGTTTATTTTTTATAAAACACTATTTATAAAGATGAATTAATTTAAGTTCCTCGAAAAACTGTACAACTTGAACTCTTTGGAATGGCTTTCCACTTACACTTCCATTTTGCTTGTTTTTACAAAGTGAGTCTAAATTATTTTCTTTGGAAACAGAGAACACTCCACAGATGTTGTCAATAGAGTGTAACTTGTATTGAATCTGGAACCTAATTTGAACCACAAGCCACTTCAGAGGAATAAAGCTGTAATAAGTGTACTACATAAGTCTCTTTAGATAAAAGTGTCTTCTAATTACTTAATTACTAGTTCTCTCAGTAAACATAGGCATCCCATTCAGGACCTTTCTTCACGTCAGAGCTGAATGTGTTTGAACTGAGGAATGAAATGTAGTGATCAGGGATTTTGTGAGCATGTGCAGGGTTGACACATGCTCCTAAAAAGACCATCATGTTCAGTGTGGAGATGCAGTGATGCATTAACTGTAACAGCTGTCACTTTAGGCGTTCCTGTTTGTCAAACCTGAAATTAGACATAAAGGTCATCACCAGAGGAATGTCTTGAATCAATGATTTAAATTGCAGCACATTAGGCCTTTAATGTTTTAACACAGCAGGGAGTCATCACATTGGTAGTTTGGTACTGTTAGATATTCTGATAAACAAACCTATGATTTTCGCCTGATGGGTGACAAAATGGGCAGAAAAAAATTGTGATTAAATTATACTGAAGGATGAACCCGAGCCATATCTAGACAGCATAATATCATAAAGACTTCGATTAACCATTCAGATGACCCTAGAAATCACCTAGCAAGTACCCAGAACATTGTAGCAACTGCATAACAGTGCACTAGAAACTACCCAGGGCATTTTTGTGCAGTTTTTGCATAGTCAAAAACAACTAATATTTTCTTGAGAATGTGAAAATCTAGTATTTACTTGGAGTGCCTGTGCATTATTAACTTGTGTACGTGTTTATGTTACAGGAGGCGTTTTTTGGGAAAGAACTTCTGCATAAAAGCAAGCAGACCAAGTCAGCTCTGGAAACAGGGCTTGTGGAGGAAGAAGCCAGTCATACAGACAGTAAATCACAGAGCAGCAGCTTCCTGGACCCTTTATCTGAAACGCTTCTGAGCACCACTTCCACTCCAGTCTCGTCTAAAGCAGGGCCACTGCGTATGTTCAGCTGCACCTACACACATATTTTCTAAATGCACACACAGAGTATAGCCCAGAGAAATTAGACGTTCCTACCCCCAGTGTGATTTGCCTTTGTTTAGAGATGAAATTGTTTCTTCTGCTCTGACCAGTCAGGTCACATTTTTCTGCTCTAGACTGCAGTGAATTCTGCAGGGAGATATAATACACATTATCACCGTTCCTCCCGCTTTCCCATCTGCACACACTGAATGCATCACACAACCCAACTGAAGAATCCTACAGTGTAACTCCAATGGTTTGCATTAGAGACCATCTCAGGTCATCTTTTACCACAGGGACTAAAGAAGATGAACCATACAATTTTTTGCCCCCATGTGCTCATTTTGTGTCTTCTTCAGCCCTGATTTGCATACTCTTATAAACTGAAGAGCTTGTTCAGACACCTCATTCTTCACCATTTCTCCTTATCCTCAGTTCTGTCAACCCTCATTTACACCCAGCCCAGCAGACCTCTGCTCGTAGCCAACCTAACATGTTTTTAAAACCCAATTTGCTAGCACTTTTCTGAATTCCCTGCCGGAGCTCTCTGTGAGGATAGGAAGCTGGCAGTCACAGTGTGCAGTGTTTAGAAGGCTTGTGCGTTTTCGTTTGGAGAGCAATCACAAAGCTATTTGAAGGCTTTCAGGGCTGCTTGTTTGTCCTTAGAGATTTTCATCTCCCATAGAGTGAAGCTTCTGCTTCTTTTTCTTGGGTTTAACCCTTTCATGCAGGTTTAGTCTTGAAACAAGTGTTTGATTTGGGAATCGTATTATGCATACATCTTTATTCAATTAATGCTAATGGAATTATAAAGAATATTTCAGTTAAATTAGGGGTGGGTGGTATGACTAAAATCTTATACCACTTTAAGGATATAACAAAATTTTGAAGACGTTGAGCAGGAGGTGCAGATGTCATTGAAAAATCTTTTTTTGGAGGGACATGTCACCCTTATTGTTTAAGGTGGATACAGCAACATGAGCAATTTTATATTACACTAACAGTATGGCTCTGTTCCAAAACTGAGAATGTTTTGAGACATTGTGTTTTTTGAAATACAAACAATGTCCAAGTGACAGAAGTTGCACCCCTGTTATAAAGACGATTGTCCGGTTGACACATTTCTATCATTGCACAGTACAGTATATGGTAACATTTAATGAAGAGCACTTGGTGAATAGTATGGATACTCGTGCTCAGAAACGCTTGTCTTCTTGATCTCTAGCCAATGTGGAGGATCCCTTAGCCGAGCTGGTTCTACATTCAGATGATGATCTCCTGGGAATGCTGTCCGATGACCTGGTCAAGCCAGGCACTGAATCAGGTAGACTCAGTCCCAAGATCTGTCCATAGGATAGTCTCCCCTCTCTCTTCACTCTGCAGATGCTCTAACAATTTCAGAACGGACACCTGCAATTGTATCTTCACAATTGCATCTCCTCTTTCTTTGAAATTTTTCACACTTGCATCTCACATTTTTACCATGTTTCTCCTTATTTGTTGTCTTTGCATCCTCCTCCTTTTTTTTCTGCATTTCTATTTTATATTTATTTGGTTTTATCTTGTTTGGGTTCTTGTAGGTCTTGATTTATTACCTTTCCAGGTGGACAGTTCCCCCTCTCCATTCGGTAAGATCCCTGTTGGCACAGCCTCTTTGGCTGTAGAAGTAGAGCTGCACAGACCCCAAATCCCCAGCCCCCCCCCCCCCCCCCCCCCCCCCCCCCCCCCCCCCCCCCCCCCCCCCCCCAACCTCTTGGTCTACCAAACAGGACCTCAGACGTTTAGTAGTGTCAGTTCTGCATGATCCCTTTTCTGACAAACACACAGGCTTTCTGCATCTTTTTACTAACCTCAAACAAACTGCATGTTTTCTTGCACATGAACCTGTTGTTACACTGAGGTGAAAACTAAAGTGTCCTTAAATGGATGTTGGGATTGGTACCTTAGTTAGTAAATGTGATTGTTTGCAATCTGTGAAATTTTACTGAAGTGTGCTTGATATGTGCTGTGTCCTTTTTCTTTTCTCAGGGGTCTAATTTAGTTGACAATTTTATTTTAGTTTGCAAGGACACATTCCCTTCTCTTTGTGGAATGGCCTTGCACTGGAAAAACAAGTGGTTTGAGAGTTGAAGCAACTGCTTCAGTGTGAGAGCATGTTCCACGAGGTTACAAAAAAAGTAGTTTTACTCTTGGTTTTTCCTTTAACTTATAGTGTATAAACATGCAATCAGAGGTTGTGCTTTTAAAAAAGTTAGTCAGAATTTTACAGAATTTACAGAATTGAAACTTTGACAGCTAACTATTTTTGTTTCTTTAAAAAAATAAGGTTATGATACATAATAATAAAAATAATAGCAGTAATTACCTACAATACTTTAGAAACATTCCCACAGTGAAAGGAGGCTAAAAGGGTATATAAGTGAACAAAGCTAAAAATTAAAGTATACCTAAGAATGTGAAAACAGACTAGGAGAAAGACATAAGAATAAACGAAAAATAAATAAAAATAAAAATATGAGAGCAGAATAAGATGAATGAAATGCAACACAGGGGTTGATATGGACTTGGCTACCCTTGTCAAACGTTTAGTGGTCTCTTATTTAAAATACTGAATGTTACAATATTTTACAGATGGATAAACATAGAACATGATAGAAATCATGTTATCATTTATAGCGTAACCTCTGTGTGATTTTTATATATATATATATATATATATATATATATATACATATATATATATATACATATATATATATATATGTGTATATATATGTATATATGTGTATATATATGTATATATGTGTATATATATGTATATATGTGTATATATATGTATATATGTGTATATATATGTGTATATGTGTATATATGTGTGTATATATGTATATGTGTGTGTGTGTGTGTATATGTGTGTATATGTGTATGTATGTATATGTATGTATATATATGTATATATGTATATATGTATATGTATGTATATGTATGTATATATGTATATGTATATTATTATATATATATATATATGTATATATATATATATGTATATATGTGTGTGTGTGTAAATATATAAGGGTTTGTTTTTAAGTGCATACCAAGGAGCTTTGTTTAGAGAAATGTTTAGAGTGGAATACAACTTAGCTGTATTGGCAACATGCTATCAGGATATAATTTTGATTTATCCTTCACCTTGTTAAAAAAAAAATATCATGTTTTAAGGTAGTGCGTTTACAATGTTAGTCAGTCAAAACAACAAAAACGTTACAACCTCCACTGTTTGTTTGTTTAAAAATTATTGCTGCAAGACTATACACTTTAAACATTGTACATGTTAATATTTGTGTGATTAAAATTGCTCACTAACCTTGTAAGGATAAAGTTATAGTTTCATTTTTTTTTTTTTTTGTAAGGAAAAAAAACTCATGCAAGTGTTTAAACAAAAATACAAGCTGCACCTGTCAGCTTTTAAACCCTGTAACAGGCTTGCATTGCCCCCATATACTTTGTATGTGCATGTAGTGTAAACACAACTAGTGCCACATATTGTGTTGATAGAGCTTTACCTGTTTTGAACCTGGCACAAGAACTTTACATGAAACCAGGGTAATTGTCACTGGAAAGCTCACCTCTGCATTTAGACCAATGCACAATGGCTGACTCTTTGATTTTGATGACAACCTTTACTATTATTAATCATTGCAATTGCTTGCTTTTTCATTGATTAAGCTCTCATCTATTCTAATGGGAAACAATATGCAATGATGAAAGAACATCCATTTTTTAAGAGACTTTTTCACACTCAGTTGAGCAGGCAACACTAATTAGGTTCCTGTTTGTCTTGGAAAATTGAGTTAGTGGAGGGGATGAAAGAGAGGGCAAGGGAAAGAGAGAGAAAAATATATTTTTTCCTAATTTTTCCATGACATAAAATAACAGTCCTCTTTCTCCCTGTTTTTACTTCCTTATCTTAGCAAACACTCAGGCAAAGAAAAAAATAAATTGCTTATCAACAATAATTTGGGCATTTACAGAATGACAACTCTGTTTTTCTCTACATTTTTGCACGTTGAGTTTTGTATTCAGTAGAGATAAGAAACTAAGTTTGAGAGTAGCTGTTTAGCTTTCCCTTTCTTTCAGCCGGTTTGGACATTGGCAACCTGCCGGATGATCGGTCAGCTCCTCCTCAACCTGGCCCTGCTCGAGGGTCTCGACCACTACAGGAAGAACCTCTAGATGTAATATTGAGTCCTGAGCTGGATAAGATGGTTTCTGATGGTAAGAGTAATGGATTACATTCACTTTGCTAATGGAACTTTTATTTATTTGATTTTTTTAAATAATAATAATAATTATCCTATTTTTGTACTACTTTACTTACAACACATCACACATGAAATGCATTCACTGTATTGACAAAAGTATTGGCACACACCTCTTGATTTATTGAATTTAGGTGGTTCAATCAGACCTATTGCCAGAGATGTAAATCAAGCCCCTAGCCATGCAGTCTGCATTTATAAACATTTTTGGATTTGAAAATGTACCACCTGAATGTATTTTAGATTTTCTGTCTTGTGTTAAGTTGAAATGTTTTATATAATGTGAATTTTATGGATGATACTGAACTTTTTTGCCATGTAAATAGCCATGATGCTAACATGGCGTAAAAACTTAATAAACAAACAAACAAACAAACATTTGTGGGGAAAAAATAGTTTATCTGAAGAGCTCAGTGAATTCAAGCGTGGTACTGTCATACAATGCCACATTTGCAGCAAGTCAGTTGAAATTTCATCCCAATTAAATGATTAATTTCTTGTTCCATAGCAAACAAGTGATTTATCTTAGCAGCTTTTCTAACTTGTTAATAATGATTATTGTTTGCAGACTTAAATGTAATAACTGAAAAATGGTTTGGCATTTCGCACATGAAAAAAATGGTGTTTGGTCATACCTTAGTTACTATGTTGAGATATATTTGAATGTCTGAATGTTGAATTTTGTTTAATGGACTAGTTATATTATCTTTTTTTTACAGGGGCCATTCTGAATAAGTTCTACAAAATTCCAGGTTTGTTGTTTTCTAAAATATTTTGAAACATTCCTCAGCAGAGCAGATGTTTCTGTTGTAAAAAAATCTTTAGATATGAAAATTCATTCTGTTGATTCCATTTAGAGCTGGAGAGTAAAGATGTGGAAGACTTATTCACCGCAGTGCTCAGTCCAAACGCCAGCCAGTCTCCTCAACTTCCTCATCCACCCAACACTGCCCCCAATGCCTCAGCCACAGCAATGTCTCTTCAGAACCCAGGTATCAAGTTGTCTGAATTATCTCTTCATATTAACAGTCAAGCCAACCACCCAAATGTGATGTGGTGTGCTTGTAACTTGAGTATCACATGTAAAATGTACTGCTCATTTTAAAAGTGCATGTTTCTCCATGGTCTCATTTGCAGGAGATGATGGTGGAATGTTCCCACGCATGCCTATGATGAATGGCATGATGGGGCCAAACACCCACTTTCCTCCAAACCCTGTGATTCCTGGAACTGGAGTGTCTGGTACATTCTCTTCCATTCAACGTGTGCCTTTTCCAGAAAATGTGAGGTGAGTGAATTCATATCCTGAGTAACACAGCATTTCTGTTTATAAAATTTAAATAGTTTCAGTGACACTTAACGGCTTGATATGTTCACTACAGGGAGAAGAAATTCAGCCAGATAGGGGGTGATGTGATTGGTCCCTGGTCTTCTCCTGTTCCCATGCCTGGATCTGTCCCTCCTCCAGAGGTGGAGACTGACACCATGTCCAATGCTCAGAGGAGCACATTAAAGTGGGAGAAAGAAGAAACTCTTGGTGAAATGGCCACTGTGGCTCCTGTTCTTTACACCAATATGAACTTCCCTAACCTTCGAGATGAATTTCCAGGTGAATGTATTGTCCTAAAACACTACAAATAGAATTGTCAAATTGAAATGGAGTCAAGTTAGAGACCAACTATTTGATTTTTTTTTACAGATTGGGCGACTAGAGTGAAGCAAATTGCAAAGTTATGGAGGAAAGCTAGTTCTCAGGAAAGGGCGCCTTACGTGGTAATAGACTCTGTTCAGTCTCAAAAATGCTAACACTGGATGTGTTTATATACATATATGAAAGTTTTGACTTTTTGTTTGGCTCTGCCCCACTAGCAAAAGGCAAGAGACAACAGAGCAGCCCTTCGTATAAACAAAGTTCAGTTGTCTAATGACACAATGAAAAGACAGCAACAGCAGCAGCCAGCTGATCCTTTTGATTCCAGTGTTCCCATGGACACAGATCTGCTCTTCAAGGACCCGCTCAAGTACAAGGAGTCTGAGCATGAACAAGAGTGGAAGTTCAGACAGGTGATTGACAGCCCGAGGGATATATAAATGCAAATGCTGGACTGTGAGACTGTTATGCAAAATGTAGTGTCTCAAACCTCTGATCAAAGCTTCCACCTTGATGTTTAAAAAACTAGTTCATCAGCACTATATAATCTTTAATCAGAATTAGATTTTTTTTAATAGCCATTTGAATTCAGTCGAATCTAAGCCTTTGTTAGAGGATGTGAATTCAAATGGATGTGATCTGCAATTGCTCTAGTTTTGTTAATTTATCAGAATGAAATGCAGTATGCCAAATCAATGAAATGCAAATACGCCATATGACAAAGCTTTGCGTAAAAAAAGTAGAAGTCAGTTCTGCTTTAAAGCATTAAATGGTAAATAAATAAAAATGTTTGTTTATTATGCCCATGCATGTTAATGGTCATTATAGCATTGTTTTCAGTTTTCCAAAGTCTTCTTTCTTAATCATTTTACATTCAGCCTTGTCATTGTAAACTGCAATCTAAGGTTTGCCTAATAAACAGCAGGAAAATGTCCTGAAAATCAAAACCTTAAAATGAAAAAATACACATAGCCTTTTTAGATATAACATTCAAGCAGCCATAGTTGCAGGATTTTTTGAGAGGATAATTTCTTAGGATCCCAGGTTGAGATACAGTTCTGGCATATGTTTTGCCAAGACCCAGTACCAACAAATATGGTGCATAAGTGTTTGGTAAATAAATAAACTAGAATAATTTTGCAAAATAAATAAATAAATAAATAAATAAATACTGCATTTTTTCTTTAAGTGCTATGGCTTGATTAACTTGTATTTTGTTTTTTTGTTCATGGCAGCAAATGAGACAAAAGAGCAAACAACAGGCAAAAATTGAAGCCACTCAAAAGTTAGAACAGGTTAAAAATGAGCAGCAGCAACTTCAGAAACAGCAGCAACAACAACAACAATTCAGTGGAGACACCTCTAAAAGTGATGATCAGAGTCCAATGGCAACACAGCCCAGCAGTGGAGGTAATGCTTCTCCTTTGCAAACATTAAACACCAAGGATGGCTTTACAAGGACTCAGATGCCTGGAACGGCAACATCAGTTGCATCAACAGATGATGTATTCCTGCGTCCTCAACCACCACCCCCTTCATCTACAGCAAAGACCCCTACCCAGGACACTCAGTACCCACAGGGTCCCTCATCTCAGCCTCAGTCTCCTCAAATGTTTTCACCTGAATCATCTGGATCCCGTCCTCCTTCTCCATGGGATCCATATGGCAAAATGGTGGGAACCCCCAGACCACCACCATCTGGTTCAAGCACACCTCGCAGAGGTTCTGTGTCTGACATGCAAGAAAGAAGTCGGCCTTCACCAGCCCATGAATCCTTTGGCTCTCCAACATCCGCTAGCACTGACCCATATGCAAAGCCTCCAGACACACCTCGACCATCAGACCTTTTTGTTAAACCTATGTGTCCACCTAGACCAGGACCATTATCTGAGCAACAAGGACGACATTTTATCAATAATGTCACACCTGGAGACAGTTTTTCCAGACCAGGCCAAAGATCAGAAGCTTACCAGCGCATGGCCCACAGCCGCATGATTCTTTCTGACCCCTACTCTAGGCCACTGTTAACACCTATTCCAGGGAGTAATGAGTCAGGATCTGTGCCAGTGTTCAAAACACCCATGCCTCCTTCCCAGTTACAGCAAGACTCATTCAGTGCAGGGCAGCAAGGCATGAGAAGGGGGTCATCTGACACTTTATCCCAAGTTCAACATTCTGACCCTTATTCACATCAGCCTCTTACACCTCATCCATCAATGGGAGATGGTTTCATTAATGAGGGCAGAATGATGCGTCCAGGACAAGGCAGTCCTTTTGCCCAATCATTGCCCATGAGCAGACACCCTCAACGAGATCCATATTCACAGACACCATCTACACCTAGACCAGACTACCTTCAGCAAATGCCGGATTCATATGCTCAGCCTCCTGGTACTCCAAGACCACTTGATCCATATGCCCAGATGCCTGGTACCCCAAGACCACACTCTGATCCATATACATTGCCACCATGCACGCCTAGAACTGCCACAATTGATCAGTTTTCTCAGTCACAACCTAACAGTCGCAGGCAATCTCCATCTCATGCTATCGATCCATATGCTCAAATGCCAGGAACTCCAAGACCTTCTTCCGGAGAGAGATTCCCTAAATCACCAAGTAGTCAGAGAACCTCAGATCCCTTCTCACAGTCTTCTGGAACTTCTAGGCCAATCAGAAATGAAGCTTATGATCAACAACCAGGAACACCAAGGCCAGTTCTTACTGACCCATATTCTCACCCCCCTGGAACCCCACATCCAGGAATTGACCCAGAAGCCTTCCCTAGATCAAATCCAAGAGTAAACTTCATGTCCCATCAAACAGATCCACTTAGCCATCAAGCACAAAGTAGAATGCAGGACCCATTTGCTCGTCCCTGTGCTCCTGATTCTCAAACCCCAAAACATCCTGGGATTTCAGATGAAATTCTCTCTCTACAACAGGCAAACCCTAACCAGACACCTATTCATGATCCATTTGAACAAGCTCCTCTAACCCTATGTTCACAAACAGGAGATAGACTGTCACATGATGTTCCACTAAACACGGGCAACCCATCAGATATACAGAACACAATGCAACCACCACTTGGAGAGAATGAAGAGAAAATTAAACAGGTTTGAAAACATATTGTGCGATTCCATTAGAGAATATTACTTTTTTCCTTTAATCTCTGTTCTATTTTTAATGACATGCTATTTATTGTACACTGTTATTGCTATTTTTAGCGCCAAAGACTACGGCAGTTACTCCTCAAACAGCAGCAGCAGAAAAGTGCAATCAGACAGGAAAAGGGACTCCAGGAGGCAATTCCTCCTGCTGCACCTGGGACTTCAAGGCATTGGTCACAGGATGGTTCTCGACATCAGAATGATATTTTTGGTAGACCCCCACCTCCATATCCAGGTACTATGAGATCTTCACCAATTCATGCAGGACAAAGATTTCCTGGAACTTTCCTTGCTGATCAGCATGAGCCCATGCCTGATGAATCCCAGTGCTCCCACCTACCATTCCCCAGGGATCTAAACAACAGTGGCATGAGTCAGCAAGGACAAAGGTAAGTGTTTTTCCTTCATCAATTGCAATCAAAAACTACTAATTAATTTTGTGTTTAAGTTCTCTTAAAACCCAATTCCTTCCAGATTTGGATTTCTTCCTGGCACTCCAAGCCAAGAACATTTCCTCAGGCCCCCTCACCAGATACAAGGTGGACCAATGGTTGACAATATTCCACCACATATGAGACAACCTGCTGATGTTGTTAGGTCAATAGGCAGTAATTATCAAATGGGCCTACCCCAGCATTTTCCCCCACGTGGCCTTCCAATGCAACAGCATAATATAATGGGTCAACCATTTATTGAACTTTGTCACAGGGCTCCAGAGAACAGGGTCAGATTACCTTTTGGTCCACCTAATGCTTTGGACCATCTTAATCATTCCCAGAGGCCATCTCATGGTTTCATGGGAGGACAAAATATGGCCTTTTCAGGAAACCAAGGTCCCAGAATTATGGATCCGATGTTGGGACAGTCACAACAAGGGCCAGTCAATCACTTACAGACCTCAGCTACTATGGATAATTCACATCACCATACAAATACAACACCACAACAGACCCCTCTGGCAGCACCACTTAGCCATTCAGTTAGTAGTGATTCAGCCGAATCTGCACTACTTCCTGTCACAACCTCTGGTCCAACAGAGGAAATCCCATTGCCATGTAGCGATGGTGTGGAGAAGCTAGAGACAGATGACTCTACTGTGAAGGACCTTGATGATGTGGAGGTCAAAGACTTGGTTGATGAAGACCTGGACAACCTGAACCTTGATGCAGATGATGGCAAAGATTTAGACTTAGAAACAAATGATCTACATCTTGATGATCTTCTGGAATCTGGAAAGTTTGATCTTATTGCTTATGCAGATCCTGAGCTGAACCTTGAGGACAAAAAAGATATGTTTAATGAAGAGCTGGAGCTGAGTGATCATATAGATGATGACCATGGGGATACCTCAGACCTTCAGAAAGCCTTGGCTGAAAAAAGAAATGCCAGATGTGGAGGTATGTCCTCAGCTCAACCTAAATCAGAGGGCATACAAGGTCCTAGTGATGTCAGACTAGAAAAGAGTATGCCAAAAGAGGTCCAGGATCATTCTCAGTCTGAAACAATAAAAACTGAGGGCCAAGTACTTGGAACCTCAAGGGATGAACATAGGCCTATGAGTAGTAAAAGTGGTCAAGATGATGGTCTTTTTGAGGAATCTTGCGAAGATGTGCATCCTGGATCTGCTCCAGTGCTGTCAAGTTTGTTGATCAAGGAAAAACTAGAGGACACTAGGAGCGAATCCATAATTTCCCCTATTTCAGGTGACCCAAATGCTCAGACTACGCTTGGCTCAAACATGAGTATGGTGATGCTGCACAGTAAACCCCAAGAACAAAGGATAAACCCTGGAGTATCAATGGGGCACATGATAGATAAATCTCTAACCCAAGGGGAACTTTTAGGTAACACAAATTTGATGCAGTCTGGTAACCAGCAGGTACCACTTCAAGGCTTTGGACCTTCACAAGGACAACAAGTGGATCTAAACCTGCCTATGGTTGGTGTCCAGCAGCCTGTTCCCCATCCTGTAAATCACCAGCCTCAACAGGGCATGTTCATTCCTGGGGCTACAGGTCAACAAGGGTCTCAAACACAACAGAGTCAACAGAACAGGCCTCTTCTGTTAGATGAGCAGCCCCTTCTTCTCCAAGATCTACTGGATCAAGAGAGGCAGGAGCAACAACAGCAAAGGCAGATGCAGGCCATGATTAGACAACGGTCAAGTGACCCTTTTTCCCCTAACATTGGTAAGCCTAAGCTCCACTTTGACTAATTGATAAATGATTTTGTTGTACCTCTACATTGTCAAAAAAATAGTAGTTAAAACCTTACTTAATTCTATACTGTGCGCAGCTCCAAATGTACAATTTTGTTTGTACTGTTACTGAATATAGTTTTTGTACAATATTTTAATATGAACATTTTTGCTTACATTTTAAATATTCATAATTTAGGTTTACATTTATGTGGGTTTTTTTGAGCTTCAGAAACTCAAATACTTAATGTGAATATTTAAAAAAATACTTGAAATGTGAATATAACTGAGAAATACAAATCACAATCATGCAATTTCTGTGGTGGTTTTTAGACTTTGATGCAATTACTGATCCAATCATGAAGGCAAAGATGGTGGCTCTGAAGGGGATCAACAAAGTGATGGTACAGAACAGTATGGGTATGACACCCATGGTTATTAACAGGTAAACCCTTTACTATATAAACTGGCTCCTCTGAGCAGTTACTACAGTAATGCAAAAAGTTATTTATTACCCTGACTGGCCTAATTCTTTACTTACCTGGCCACATGCAATTTTCAGTGGTTAATTTTTTTGTGTTGAGTACTCTCCATGCTTTCTTTTGTGGCAGAATGCCACAGATTCCAGGATCGCATGGCCCAGATACAGCTGTTTTTTCACAACATTTTTTTGGACCGGTATGTCCACAGGTTTATTTCGTCTTATTACCTTATCTCACCAGCATTCAACCTGTTGTAATAGCATATCCAACAATTTCCTTTTAGGATGGAAAGTTGCCACCACAGATTGCGAGACCCAATCCCCCTAACTTTGGACCAGGGTTTGTCAGTAAGTTGTTAATTATTATTGTTATTATTATTCAGCATTTACCAATGAGTTGTAAGTGTTATTTTGTCATTGTGATCATGGTAAGTGAATCAATTGAGGCTGGACATCCCATAAATCTCACGTTTATATTCTCCAGATGATTCTCAGAGAAAACAATATGAGGAGTGGCTTCAGGAAACTCAACAGCTTCTTCAAATGCAACAGAAGTTTTTAGAGGACCAGATTGGGGCCCACAGAAAATCTAAAAAGGCCCTCTCAGCAAAACAGCGCACTGCGAAAAAAGCTGGACGGGAGTTCCCAGAGGAAGATGCAGAACAGCTGAAACATGTGACTGAACAGCAAAGTGTGGTTCAAAAGCAATTAGAACAGGTAATATAGTTATTTAAAGAAGTATAACTATTAAAATCATCCACCCAAATAGTTTAAACCATGTTTAAAAATGTAGTAAAACTTTAATTTTAAAGTAACTTTAATTTCTCTACTTGATATTTTTTTATCAACTTATCAATCAACTTATCAACTTTTCTTTTTAGTGGTTCACTTTTAAGAGCAACCACCTTGCTCAAAGTAGACAAACTGTCAATAAGACAAACTGTCACTGTACAGTAAAAAGAATATGCCTTTATTAAAGCAGGACATTTTTATTAGAGGGCTGGATTGGGATTGGGTCCTGCAGGATTTACATTACTTGTCCACTGCGGCACTGCCCCCACTGTTTTTTATTATTATTATTTTTTTTTTTTTAATAGAAATAATTTACTTCAGCTGGAAAACGTGTGTTACACTAAACTAAAAGCAAATGCTCTGCAGTCAGGGTTACCAGGTCTGCATGACAAAACTAGCTCATGCCAGTCAAAAATAGCCCAAAGTAGTGCAATGACCATTTCCCAAATCTCAAAACCCAAAATATGTTATTTCTGTACCTAAAATGCATATTTTACCATCACTGTTATGTACATTGATCATAAACACAGCTCAAAGACCATGCTGGAAGATTTGGTGCTCAACAGATCCTGAGTTCATTGACAAATATCTTATCATGTAAGATCTGCGCCCGTTACACAAAGTATGTGAGGTTGTGAAATCAAAAGTGAACAGCGAGTGCTTATTCAAAAGCAATTTAAATACCCCACATATTGATAGCGGTTACCTGATGCTTTTTGTCCACTGCTTTTTGGAGTGGAAAGTAAGTGCATCTAGGGCCTCAGTTCCTGATTTATGCTCTGACATTAACACTAACAACCTGATATTTGGTCAGCATTTTCAGAATAATATAAACAGCATTACAGTAGGTAGACAACCAGAATTGGTAATACCGCCGCTGCAGGGCCGTGGCGTTAACTGCAAGTCAGTCGCGTGTTAAAATCATTCGCGAAACTACCACCAGGTGGCACAAAGGGGCGGATTGCGAAATGAATGTAATTGTAAAATTAGATAAAAAGAGGAAGTAAAACAACAATAACATTATGATATAACATTGTAACATCTTTAAAAACCATTAAAATATTTACAGTGAGTTTGCAATTTTAATTTTATTAGGTCGTGTATGGGTTTTGGGGTATTTTCTCCTGATAACCCCGAAAAGAACTTAAATTACACTTTCAGTTTTGATCGTACAGATAAGAGCAATACATCAATCGACTCTGCAAAGGGTCTACTTTTCTTTGTATACAGACATAATAACAACAAAACTTTGTGCACTTATAAAATAAAGATAACAAACAAGGAGTGCTGTCTGCAGCCTTTGTCTGCGCTGATCTTCAGTTACAAACGCGTCATTAAAATGAACTGTAACTCCGTGAATACTCAACACAGAGACATGAGAGATATATCTATAGAAAGCCTGACATGTCTACTTTTAAACTAAACGAGTGCTGCCGAAAAAAAAATATTCTGTGATAAAGTAATCCATATGAAAACAACGCGATGTCCGTTTTTCACGTCTCCCTTCATTATCTTCTAATGCGACCACGCCCACGCGCTGAACGCGCTTTTGAGATGATAATGTTTCACTAAAGCGCGCGGATTGAATATGCCCACACAACAGAAGACAAAGCAGCGAGATTGTTCTTCAAGTTTTTTTTATTTTACTGTTTGTTTCGCGATGAGAGGAATAAGACATAATTCACCCCAAAAAAAGATGTGATGTGGTTGAGGATTTGAGATTTGGATTTCCTCAGAAAAAAAGAATGAAGCACTTTATCCAGCAGAGATCATAAACATGAGTAAGCCTCTTTTTATTTATTTATATACTTGTACTAGTTTTCACATAACGTGTAAACATTTTACTAGTTAGACTTTTTCCAAATACTTTTTCCAAACTATAATTCCTGAATAAATTTATATTGTGGTGAAATATTATTAAGTTTCAATAACAATATACACTACTATACCATTCAAAAGCTTGATGTAAATAATATAAATGTACCAATTAATGTAACTGTAACAAATGTAATAAACAATGCTGTTCTTTCAATTTATCCCCCCTAAAAAACCTGAAAAAAATATTCTCAGCTCTTTTCAACATTAATAATAATAATAATAATGATAATAATACCAATAAATGTTTTTTTTTTTGTAGAAAATAAGATTGTTAAAAGGATTTCTGAAGGATTGTGTGACTGGGAGTAATGATGCAAAAAATTCAGTTTGAAAGTCAGCTTTGATTGTTCCTAATAAACTGTTTAACTGCACTCACAAGTGAATATTAAATTATGTTGTGGTATAATTAAATATATTCTAAATACACTACAAACATAAAATTATATACATTTATTTTGTCCTCACATTCTTTCTTTTAACTCATCCCTCTCAGTGACACAGCTGACTGAATGGCTCATTATGCAGCTCATTATGCAGGCCTTTGTCTTCTCAGGTGTGAATTCATGATAGTTGACGCCTACTCGCATATGACTTTTACCAACAAAAAGTGTCTTAGAAAATTTAAATCAATATATTGTTTTCTGTAAGTGAGTAAACAAGATGATTTTCACATCATTTAGAAAAAAAAAAAATTCTAGGCTAAAAGCTCCAGTTCTCAAAAGTCTGTGTATGTGTTTTATTGCCTTATTCAAGTGATTTAACATTTTTAGTTTTTCACTAACCACGCATAACATTTTTTTTCTCAAAAGCACAATCATGTACATACATGCTGCTCACATATTATTATAGCCCAGTTTGTGCTGATTACAGTAAGATTAGACTTTAGCCATTTAGATATTTATAAGAAACTGAAAAAAGCACAAATGTCAGGGCATGACAAAACTTCTCCAGGCCCCAAAAATACCCTTAGACTCCAGAGGGTTAATTTCAAAACGTAGGATATTCTTAGGCTACAATCTACTCATCAAAAATTAAAAGAAAGACCTTTACACAAAGGATCTTATGCATGCTATTGTTATTAAACAGTTATTAAATATAAGGCCTATATATATATATATATATATATATATATATATATATATATATATATATATATATATATATATATATATATGTATATATATATATATACGGATTAAAAGCTTAATGTTTTCATTTCGGTTCATTCTTGGTTTTAAAAAAAATCTCCAGGTTCCATATGCAGAGCGAAAAGAGAACGGTCCAGCATTTAGCAATAATTATTATTAACTCTTTTATTATTCTTGATTTTTTAAACTGCTTACACTTTGCATTTTTGAATTATGCCTTTACTGTGTGACCAAAAATTTAGTATTTTCTGTTTCAGCTGTTTGATCGCGCTGGAGCCTCACGCGCACATATTCATTGGAAACAGTCGTTCACCGTGCCATCCGGCGCAAGCAGCGGTCCACTTTGGCATATTGCTAATTATGATTTTTTTTTTCCATCGATACTGAAACACGTGTGAGCTACAAAGCCTATTTTACCTCATGAATAGTAGTTAAGCTTCAAATGGACAACATCACGACTATGGAAACGTTTAGATTTCGCCCAAATGAGAGAGCCCAACCTTACCTTATGTTTAGCTTTAAATTATTATTCATTTATTTTTTGTTTGTTTATAGCTAAGCCTATATTATTATATACTGTAATTATATTTATCCATTAGAATTATACATTTTTAATTCTTGTTCTGCTCTGTACATTATAACATTATTAGGCCAGCCGTTATTATTTCTGAATGTAATAAAATGCAACTTATACATGACTTATAAAATTTTTTCCTCTCACAAACATAATTTATTTTTTAGCGTGTTTAAAAAAAAAAAAAAAGCATAAAAATAGGCGATTAATCGGTTAAATTTTTTTTACTGTGGGTTAACAGTAATTCTAATTATTATATACTTAGGAATAGAGGCTGGGCCTAATCTAGGCTGTCCAGTTTTTTTTTTTTTTTCCTCTGTCTCTCTCTATTTATCTCTCTATTTAACAGCATTAACTTACAATGAAATACGTCTTCCTTTAGGCAGACTGAATGTTTTCCTGCCTTGTTAAATTTTGGGTCAGTTTGCGTGAGTCCTGCGCTGTGAAGCCCGCTTGGTCTTAAAGCCTTCTGCAAATGCTACGTTAGGGCTGGACAATTATGGCCTAAAATCAAAACCTCGATTAATTGAACATTTTGAATAGATTATTTTTAATGAAATTAATTGAACATTTTACCTTGATTTTTTGCCCTCATAGTTCACTGACACTGTACTGTAAATATGATTGACTATTAAAGGTGGGACATAAGTTTTTACATTTTCCTGTTGAAAGAGCGATCTGACATCATAGCTCACTATCAGCAGTTATTTTATCTATGTTCGTAACATTTCTTACAGATTATTGCTCAGTGTAAGAGATAAATAAAGATCAGATAAAGATAAATTAGCACAGTGCCAGAATGAGTGATTGCATGTGTGAATTAGACATACCGTCTCTATATTAATTGTGAAGCTGTGGGTTGTAAATAGCCTAGTTCCTTCAAAAGTAGAAAAATATGCTATAATAAGTTTTGAGATTCTAAGCTACTTTAGTGATAAATCACTGGACAGCGCTTACAACTAGTTTCTGCATTCCTCTATACGTGCGATCTTCACAGCTACTGTTTATATGAGTGTTCATACCATCTAAACTTTTCTAAAGACTGTAAGTTCCCCTCAGACATACATTCATATAAACTCCTACCCCTAATTGAATTGCGATTTGTTTAGCATCTCAACTGATTTGAATCGATTTGAAACCGGCTCGCGGTTAATTGTTACATCCCTAGCTCACACTTATTTCTCTCTCCACTTCTGATTTAGATACGGAAGCAACAGAAAGAACATGCTGAACTAATTGAGGAATATCGTGTCAAGCAGCAACAACAGCAACAGCACCTCCAACCTGGTGTGATGGGTCCAATGAAGGCCATGCCAGGACAGGCCCCTGGAATGATGCCTGTTGGACCTCCAGTAGGGCAGCCTATGATGGGTTCTGGGTTGTTGATGCAACAACCCCACTTTGGTAAGCCTACTCACATGCCCAGTGTGCCAGGTTGGCATCCAATTTCTGCTGGACCAATGGGTGAACCCAGGATGCCACCTCACCTGCCCCCTCAAATGCCACTGCCTAACCCCACTCAGCCACTTCAGGCACAACCACCTCCCCCTATGGTTCCAGGGGGTAAACCTGGGCAGCCTGGCCCTGTAGGTGGAAGTAATGGTGGAGGATCCAGCAGTAGTGCCCCTCATGTAAAGTTTGATGATAATAATCCATTTAGTGAAGGCTTCCAGGAGCGAGAGCGCCGAGAGCGCCTCCGAGAGCAGCAGGAAAAACAGCGGGTACAGCTCATGCAGGAAGTGGAGAGACAGAGGGCTTTGCAGAGGCTAGAGTTGGTGCAGCAGGACTTGGGGCTTGGCCCCGACAACAGTGGGGGTGGTCTTGCCCAGATGCCCTTCTATAATTCTGACCTATCACAGGAATTCATGCCGACACCCAGGCCTCAACAGCAACAACAGCAAATGGGCCCAGTGTTCCCTCAACAAGGAAATATGCCATTAGACTTTGTAGGTCCAGGTCCAGCCTTTTTGCAAGGTGGCGAGCGCAGACCTATGCCTGGGAATGGCTCCTTTTGCCCAGATATGGGTCCTAATTTTCAACCTAAGAACCCCATGATGCATGGTTTCTCCCCAGGTCAGCCACGTGTACCTGGGTTTGGAGGGCATGGAATGCCACCCCATAGTGGAGGTTCCTCATTTGGTATGGATTCCACAACCCCTTTACCTCCTAATTTCCCTGGGTCAGGGCAGTCCCTCATCCAACTCTACTCCAACATCATCCCTGAGGAGAAGGGCAAAAAGAAAAGAAGTCGAAAGAAAAAGCTGGATGATGATACAGATTCGGTCAAAACTCCTTCCACGCCACATTCTGACATAACTGCCCCACTTACACCATGTGTATCAGACACCTCTTCAACCCCTACACGTAGTGTTGCCATCATGGGAGACCAGGACACTTCAGAGTTTTCCAACACCGTAAGTTCTATGACTGGGCAGCCACCATTCTCTGAGCTGGAGAACCCACTCCCTGGAGGTACTCCACTTGGGCGACAGTCCAGTGTGGGCTCAGAGGCAGAGCGAGGCCTCATCCATGATATCAAGCTGGAAAAGTTAGAAGCCAGTGTGTGCCAGAAGGCTGAGGGAGAGGCAGTGACTTGCAAAAGTGCAGGAGGAACTGGTATAGTAAAGACGGAAGAGGGCAATGAGATAATCTCCCCCAGCCCACCATCCCAGAATCCAGCTCACAGCACCAAAGTGGACATTGGAAATGAGTTACTCAAACACCTTCTAAAGAACAAGAGCACGCCTCCTCCTTCCTCAACACCTCTCATACATCAGATATCAAATGACATTATACAATCAGAGGATGAGGGGCTAACAGACAGCAAAGGCTCTTTAAGACTGGACAGCACAGATTCTTTGGTAAGAGCTTTATGGTTACCTCACTACACAGCTGTTTAAAAATGTGAAGCTAAAAATCATAATCTTGAAATTGTAAACATTTTTGTAAAAGTAGATAGAGATGACATGAAATTATAGAATTTTTGTTTTGTGATGTTTAAATATATTAAAGATCTTTTCGCATCCGTTTATAATTCAGTAATTAATTTGCCCTATTTCCAAAATGTGTAGTAAAATGAAATTATATATTGAATAATCTGGCCATCTTTTCACATTTAATACTTTATTGGTTGGTTGGTAATTAAGGATGTGAATAAAGTAGTTTTTTGCAAACTACAGCACTGTCAAATTGTGAAGTCAGGTTTGATTGTTGATTAGCTAGTCTTGGTCTCTCTTGTCTTCTTGGAATTGAAAGAGTTGTTTATTGTCTATAGAGTGGCTTAAATAGCCATTTGACAGGCAATCCAGATTTGGAGCCTTCTGTGCCAGAGCAATGCAAAAGAAAACAACGCAACAAGCGGACACCAAAGAATGGGGCTGAGAAACCACTGTCACGCTGGAAGAAGAGGAAGAAGGATGATGAAGAGAGACAAGCAGTGTACACCAACACAGACACACTGATGACTCAGCTCAACCAGGCAAATACCTACTACTATACCCATAATCTATCTCAAGATCAATTTATGTTAATGCTGGACTTGAATTGATTAACAGTAGAGTATGCGATGATAACCAAGGTGAAGATATATACATTTGATCTGTAGACTAATTGATCATTATGGTCATCTCTGGAAAGTAGTTTAATTAGAGCTTATACAGTTTATAACCCTTATGTCCATTCACAAACTTGGTTTATGACTGAAACCAGCAAAAAAAATAAATACAAATTAAAAAAAAAGAGAAAAAAAAGTGAGATGCTGGCATTGTATGTGGACATCATCATTTGCATGTTGTTGTTTCACTCAAATCATGTGTCCTCCATTCTCATCCTTTCAGCAGCTGTCTATGCTGCCCCTGATGGAGCCTTTGATTGGGGTAAACTTTGCACATTTTCCCCCATATGGCAGTGGGCAGCTGAATGGAGAGAACAGGCTCTCTGGAACTTTTGGAAGTGCATCACTGGATGGAGTATCTGATTACTACTCACAACTCGTCTATAAGGTTTGGCTTTTACAGTCTTCACTTCCTTTTCTATACTGTGTAGACATGGAGAATTGAAGTTTTCTTTTTTCTTTTTTTTTTTTTGCAGCAGAACAATCTTAGCAATCCTCCAACACCTCCCGCCTCACTGCCCCCCACACCGCCACCTGTAGCCAAGCAGAAGTTGTTGAATGGTTTTGCCACTGCAGAAGAACTGGCCAGGAAGGCAGAAGTTTTGGGTAAGCATGAGGGTTTTGGTGTATTCTTTAAGGGGTCATATGATGCTGCTAAAAATAACATTATTTTGTGTATTTGATGTAAAACAAAACACATTATTTTCCATATAATGTAAATTATTGTTTCTCCTCTATGCCCTTCCTTTGTAAAACGCGTCCATTTTTACAAAGCTCATCGGTCTGAAAAAGCAAGGTGTGCTCTGATTGGCCAGCTATCCAGTGCGTTGTGATTGGCCAAATGCCTCAAGCGTGTGACAGAAATGTTACGCCCCTTAACATACTATGCCATCTCCCAGGCCAGCAGCATGAGACTCAGTCCAGCTGCTCTTTTTGTGCACATCCTATCATCAGTTCTCTTTTAGCAGTTCAGTTAATGTACTGTTAGGAGTAACTGCATATCTCAGGATATTGGTTTATTTCGTGTCAGAGGTAGTGTTAGGCACATTTATAAACCGAATAACTTAAGTAATTTGTGGATTAGTGTGTACTGGAGACGCGAACCGTTTCAGTCGATTCAGTTCAATTTGGTGAACTGGTTCTAAGAAGATCCGGTTAAATTTAAAGATTTGTTTGTGATCCGGACATCACTAGACGACACAAAACCAGTAAAACCCATTACAAACACGCATTTGTTGCATCCAGTGGGGATATAATTACTGATTATAATGACTTATACTGTCTTTTTACATGTTGCGTATTGCGCTGCGTAAACATAAAACCATGTCTGCATTTATGATCTAAGAAACAACAAACAACATGCCTACTCTACTGCTCAAAACTAGCGTTTAAATCATCATTGGCAAATTATTTAAATATAAAAAACATACTTACAGGCTGTGAGTCAGAAGCACCAGACTGTCCTTGCAAAGTTTGAATTGCCCAACTTTATAGAAACAGCCATTGTGCCACAGACAACTTGCAAGCTACTGGTTCAGGAAACAGTCCTCATCCTCCATAAAATGCGCAGCACACAATTGAATGTTTGGGTTGGACTGTTCTGGAACAGTGTTGTAAATACAACTTAACCACTGATTTCTAACCGTGTCCTCTTTTGGAAGGCCAAACAAAGTATTTTCGTTTTCACAACGAAACACAAAGCGACTCCACAACATGGCAGCAACAGAGAGAATAAAAGTTACGCCTTCTTTCTATGTGTGAACATTTGGGCGGCGTTATGCAAATCTTCCCACATAGTGACGTAGAGATATGGGGGCGTGTTAGAACGAGCCATTTTAAGGGGATGTGGTTGACTTTTAACTTTTAAAAAAGAATATCTATTTGGATTTGAGACTTTACAGATCTTCTTTATGCACAAAGAGCTTCTAACACTCCAAAGAGAAAGGAAAAATTGAAATCGCATCATATGACCCCTTTAATGGTAATGTCAGTTTCAATCCCATTGTTTTATAACAGATTTAGTCAGAATAGCCAAATGGCTTTCATGAAGATAACCATGGGAAGGTTACAATTTTGAAGGTTAAGAACATCCTTTCATTGAAAAAAAAGTATAAATAAATTATAATTATAATGTAGACCCATGCACGCACACATTAGGAAACAACACTGAAAAACTCAAATAGTTTAATGAGCATACAAAACCTTTACCTGTAAAATGCTTATAATAGTTCATCATAGACAAGAAACTATGAAATGTTTCAAATCACAGATGTAGTATGGCATTATAGTGTAGGTATTTTTCTTAAATATTATAATTATACATTAGCTATTTTAAAAATGCCTTTTTGGTGATCAGTATTTATTTGTGATTATGTCTCAGTTTCTAAAAGCTTGGGTGAGAAGCAGCACACTATTCCATTCAAAGCTGAAGATGACCTGCTGGGACACACCATCACTCGTGGCCCAAAGACTGTTGATGTTCCTGCTTCACTTCCCACTCCACCCCACAACAACCAAGAGGAACTTCGGTAGGTTTTCAGGGCTTTTTACGTATTGTTTTGTCTCATGTAGCCAAACATTTGGCCATTAACAAAGCCATATAGTTTTTTTCTGTCCAAGAGCCCCCACTTTTTAAATAAGAATTTGTCCTCAAGCGCATCTAGTTGCAATATGCATGAGATCACTTTCTTACCCTGAGACTACCCATTGTTGACCATAAAGTTTTGGTTTAGGTTAGTATGTATATAATGGTTCTATCCCTTTGTGTGTTTAATAGGGGTCAGGAGCATTGTGTTGACAGGGACACTCCCGACAGTTATGTCCCATCATCCTCTCCTGAGAGTGTGGTTGGCATGGAGATCAGCCGTTATCCAGATCTCTCTAGAGTTAAAGAGGAACCGCCATCCCCTGCTGTCTCTCCAGTCATACCCATACTTTGCAGCGCCAGTGGTAGAGGTAATCTCAAGAGACTAAAAAGAAAAACTAGTATAAACCTAGTAAGTTACCTGCTGAGATAGCATATTAAGACATTGTGTGTGTGCACTTGATGCGAAAGCTGTTTTAGAGTAATGACAGGTTAGACAAAAATAAAAGATAATGAGGTGACACTAATATAATGTGCTGGCATCTTCTGTATCAGCACATAGAAGGTAGACATAATAGAGTGTAACAGTGCCTGCCCCCTTTTCAGTGACACTGGTTTGGAAGTATTTTCCCATAGGGATATTTAAAAGTCTTTGTTAAAGTGTTATAAGCCATGAACCAAGCCAGCCAGCTACAAGGAGAATCACAACATTACAAAAAATTTTTGAAGCAAAAAATCTGCCAAAGACAAAGATACAAGACTTTGTATCTGCTTTCAAGCTTTGTGAATGACAATACTTAAAAATAATGGATAAATATAAGTTGTTTCATATCTACAGAAACAATATTAAAGTTAATTGCAAAAGATGTATATATATATAATTTGAAGTATTTTTGATTGGTGGAATGTCCTGTACAGCATCATGGGTAATGTAGATTTTCACCATGAATTCTGCTATTAAACAAAAATAAGTTGAAGTAAGTGAAAGTGATGTGACATACAGCCAAGTATGGTGACCCATACTCAGAATTCGTGCTCTGCATTTAACCCATCCAAAGTGCACACACACACAGCAGTAAACACACACACCGTGAACACACACCCGGAGCAGTTCTGAAATAATAATAAAAGATAAATATAAAGTAATGCAAACAGATGAGTTTAACAAAAATATGTTCAATCAATCAACAACTTTGAAGCTCACAACAGGTATGTCTTTAAAGGGGGGATTTAATGCTATTTCATTCATGTTGAGTTATTTACGTGGTTAAAGAGTTGGATTCTAATGCTAAAAATGGCCAAAGTTTAAAATTTTTTTTTAGATCTATAACAGAGTATTTCTGTGCCAAATACACACTTCTGGGTTTCTTACAAGTTTCGGAAAGGTTTTTTTTTTATTGTTGGTCTTCATGACATAATGAACGGTGGAACTCCTAATATGGGCACTTCTCCCGGAAGAGCACGCCCGTGTACGCATCGACCAGAGCGCACAGCACAGGACTTGCTCGGGAAGAATATCTCCAAAGAAGTGTGTTTTTGGTTGTAAGGGATAGATAACTTTGTTCAGCTTCCCAAAAGAACCCAGTGTTACGTGAACAGTGGATACAGTTTGTTTTTTGGGACTGCAGCGGAGTTTCACAAGTGTTTTTGTTGACGGACAGTTTTATAAACAAGGCCCAGTTCGACACTGGATTTGTGCATCGTTTGATACTGAAAAATGGAGAGGTCCAGGCTATAAAAGATCCTTACAAGACAGTAAGTGTAATGGTTGTCCCCTCCACCATGTTTAAAATTTATGACCCGCCCAACTCTGAAATTCTGGTATCAAAATTATTTCAGAATTTTCCAGTAGTAAATACGACTTGAGAAGCATTCATGTCTAATTTCTGATTAGGAGACTCATATTTGCGATAATTCCAATAGAACGTGAAGGCAGCATAAGTTGTTATTATTGTTTTTTTTTTTTTTTTTTTTATTCTCGTAGCTTTGTAAAATCACGGTTGAACCCCTGATGTCACATGCACTATTTTACTGATGTCCTTGCTACGTTTCTGTGTGTTGATCGTGGTGATATCCTTGTTGTCTATGGAGGGTCAAAGAGCTCTCAGATTGAATCAAATATATCTTAATTTGTATTCCAAAGATGAACAAAGGTACAGGTTTGGAACGACATGAGTAATTAATGACATTTTCATTTTTGGGTGAACTATCCCTTTAATTCTCTTTGTTTTGCCTGTAGGTTCTGAAGCCAGGCAGTGGGAAGTTAAGACAGAGCCACCAAGCAGTTTCTTTGCATCGCAATTTGAACAGCTCTCTACATGCTCACAAACTGACCTGGTATCTGTATCTGTTACCCTGAACCCAGTGGAAGCACAAGTGAGTGTCTGAAATTATATTATCCTTTCTAAAGCAGTAATTACTTGTTCAAAGCAAAAATTATTTCATCTCACCTCTGACCATATGTCTGCTTATACTCCAGAACATTCAAGGAGTTGTGTCAGCACTGGCGAACATGCTTCGTGTGTCCATCCCCGGGAACATTGAGGTGATTTGCTCTCCAGGCCCAAAGCACCGCAGCTCAATAGACATGTTGAGTGGACTTAAGGTACTGCCTCAAACTGCCCTGTTCCAACAACAACCCGGAATGAGGTTCCACAGACCACCAGGTGCCCCACTATCACACCAGACCTTCAGGGAGGGTGAGTATATGTAAAACAAGAGAGGCACATATTTCACCCACATCAACAGATAGACTTCTAGATGCAAACAGATGCAGTTATTGATTTTGACTGTCAGTATCTCAGGGCTGCATTTTGCATAAACATTTTAAAGTATTTAATGTTTTAGTACTTAATGTCACAAATGGACACAGCTTTTGAAGTGTTCTTTTGATCTGTTTTTAAAGTAATGTTTATGTGTATTTTTAAATTAGAGCACAAAGCCAGCAAATAAGTTTTGGTTGATTGAAGTTCTTAAGTTATCTCTGGTGATTTCAAATACATGTTCATGTTTTAAAGACAGAAGTGAACTATAAAAGCAATTCATTGTGATTAATTTGCTAAGTGAGTGGTATATACTGCTTTATGGATTGGTTAAAATAAATTGATGGATGTAATCTTTCAGAAATCTCTTCAATTTAAGAGTTCCAACTGGTTGGTTTGTAGGTTTGATTGATATGTTTTTTTTATTCCAGGTTCAATTGTGGTCAGACCAGACTATCATTTGGGTGGAAGTAGTCTAGGGTCTAAACCCCAGTGGTGCTCCAATTGCAGGGTGGTGGTTCTTGGAAATGGCATTCGGAAGTCCACCAAAGACCTGCCAATAAATAAACAGGTATAAAACACAAAGTTAAATTACTCTTCCCAGATGACTGTCATTTATAGCACATGCGTTCTAGTTTCTCATGGATGCCTTGTTGAGTCATTAGATCTCATATCACTACCTACGGGCTTCGTGTTTGCTCAGTCAGTTGGTGTGGGTCTAGACTACATCCTCTGAATGTAGCACTGAAGAAGGCTGAAGCCAAGGGCCACAGAGCACTTGAAAATGTTCAACCCCCGAAAAGTCCCTCAAGGAGGCACAGAATAGCACTCCAATTATGCTAATCCAGTCCCTAATGGGAAGTGAAAATCCACCCTGCTGCAGTCACTGGGTTAACTGACATTACCCAAGGGATTGTGTGTACCAAGGCACATTTTGTTAAAGGCCGTGAGATACCCAAGTTCAAAAACAGTTAAGCCCATTTCAGGTCATTTAAATCATGGGACACCTTTGATGTCTCCCACCCTTACCCCCTCCCTTTCCGTTTAATAGTATGCAAATCTAATTCCTTATGGCATCAACAAAGTTTTGCAACATACGCAAGCTTTGATCTCTTGCCAGTGAGGCACTTCGATCTAATGATAATTTGCAACAGTAGATGGGAAATGGCATGCCCTGTTTCCACCTATTTTACAGCTTCTGCCTAGGGTGAGCCTGATCTTACAGATGTACTTTCTGCAGGGCCATGGAGGATCTGAGGGGACCCTTGTCTTCTGCAGCCATAATTGCTTTTTTCTCTATTCAGCAGCCATGCAGACTAAATTGGTAGATGGCAAGGTAAGTAGAAACCACAACAAATCAGGTTATAAAGTCATCAACTGCCTGAAACTATAACAGCCAGCTTGTGTTGTGCTTTCATACTGAAAGTGTGAGATCTACTGCTGTATTTAGAAAGCCAAGTGATGCTGCTCACTCATGAAGTCTGTTTGAGTAATGACCATACATTCTTAATTGGTTGTTGAGTGTAAACACAAATATACAGCATAAAATATACTGAGATGCATATATATGTGTGATCAAGAGACCTCTAATGTTTAAAAACATGTAAACTTCTTGAGACTTTAAGAGCACTCAATGGTCTCATAAGTATTTTTAATATAACTGAAGTGCTATTGGTGCCATTTTCTTTAAGAGAACAGTCTTAATGCCCAAAGAATGCAGACTCAAAATTCCTTTTTGTCTTTGATGTCTCTTGTTCTCACAGTCAAACTTGCCTCCAACATCTGACTCTGAAGACAAGCAGAATTCTACTAAGGTGCTTCATCAATACAGTAACAATATATCAGATCTTGATGTGCACTGTTTGGCCCAGCTCCAACCTAAGCAGTCTCCAACTTCAACTCCAATAATATCCTTCCCCTCCATTACTTCTGAGACACTCAGAGGAGATAGCAAGTCTGATACACTAAAGGTCACGGTCAAGCTAAAGCCTCGGCCACGAGCAGTACACAACGGTGGGGATGACCCTCGGTATTTAATAGGAAAGCGCTTTAAGGCTTTACGTTGGAGAAAGTGGAGCATTCAAATTATGGTGCCTAAGGGTAACTACCACCTGCCGGAGGAGGAAGAGGTTGATGAACTACTGAAAAAACTGGGGATGTCTCTTAGGCCTGAGCCCATTCCCAGAGACTTGCGCCGCTGCTGCTTCTGCCACGAAGAAGGTGACGGGCACACTGATGGGCCGGCCCGTCTCCTAAACCTTGATCTGGACTTATGGGTTCACCTTAACTGTGCCCTGTGGTCTACTGAAGTCTATGAGACCCAGGCTGGAGCTCTCATTAACGTAGAGCTGGCCCTGAGGAGAGGCCTATCGGTGCGCTGTGTGTACTGTCAGCAAACGGGCGCCACAAGTGGCTGCCACCGCTTGCGTTGCACTAATGCGTACCATTTCACTTGCGCCCTTAAAGCACAGTGCATGTTCTTCAAAGACAAGACTATGCTGTGCCACCTCCACAGACCCCGAGGAACTGGATCAATAGGCGGTGGGCTGGCAGGGAACGATCATGAACTCCGCTGCTTTGCAGTGTTCCGCAGGGTCTACGTACAGAGGGACGAGGCACGGCAGATCGCCAGCATCATCCAGAGGGGTGAGCGGGAGCACACCTTCCGTGTAGGCAGCTTGGTATTCCATGCTGTCGGTCAGCTGCTGCCTCAGCAGATGCAGGCCTTCCACTCGATGTCTGCCATTTTTCCTGTGGGCTACGAGGCCAGCCGGATCTACTGGAGCATGCGTCACGGCAACCGGCGTTGCCACTACGTGTGTTCGATTGATGAGAAAGACGGCGAACCTGAGTTTATCATCCGTGTAGTGGAGCAGGGTTATGATGACTTGGTTCTTACTGGATCTTCTCCAAAAAGTAAGCAGTTGCACCTAATGGCATTTACACTGTTAACCAGTTCTGTTTTTTTCTGGTACAGATCTAGCAACAAGTGTATAAACATTAGTGAATGTGTATAAATAACGATGCATAAAAATAGAAATTAGATTTTTCCCCATTTCTATTTCAGGGCATTGTAGATAAGATAACCATATTTTATTAACTATATAAGAATTTTCTCATGTTGTGTTACAGGTGTGTGGGATAAAGTTCTGGAGCCTGTGGCTGAGAGAAGGAATGAGATTGGATCTCTGAAGCTCTTCCCAGTTTACCTGAAGGGAGAGGATCTGTTTGGACTGACTGTATCTGCTGTTACCAGGATTGTAGAATCTGTAAGTGATAGTCAAATCATGATTTTAAGCAGTTATTGACTGACGAATGCTCAGGGCTGCGTTTCCCAAAAGCATTGTAAGAAACCAGTGGAGCAACGATCAACTTAGGCTTGCAATGTTTTAGGGAAATGCTTCACTGATTTAGATAGAGATGTTTAAGATGTATTTTGTGGGTGTGGAAAGAAGGTAGAAATTTGATTTTGTGCGGAAAAAGCTAATTAGATTTCTAAAAGCACAAATGGACCACCTTCTTTTAAATTCTCAGTTGAATGGAAGCTTACATCTCAACTTCTGGATCTGTTCCAGTACCCAGTAGGCTTTGCACATGACCACTTTTCTACTTACATGACGTATCTCCTGTGTTAAGTTTTCAAGTGTGCATGAACACTTAGTGTACATAGAACTTCTGAATTCCTGAAGTTTTTAGAGCTTTATTTTCAATACTTTGCAGTTTAAAACTTAAAAAACTTCTAAATATGTGTTCAGTAGTCCCTCAGTAACAGACAAAACAATTAAATGTGGTGCTTCTAATAAAGTGAAGAAAAAAAATACCAGTTTGCAAATTTGTCTAAAATATGATACTGTATCAGCAGCATTATATTTTGTAAATTGTATTAAGTCATTAAGTGTGCATTAAGGTTACTGAGCTTTGACTATCCTCAGACCTGACAGTCTTCTATACTTGCTTTTTGTCCGGTACATGTGCTTTCAAGTTGCCAAGACCATAAGTGTGACGGAACAGGTCCTTTGTTTTTTTGGATGCCATAAAATTCCATTTACATTTTAATTATTAATTAATGTTTTTTTGTTTTTGTTTTTGTAAACATTTCATTCTTAGTAATCCTATTGTAACATTAATCTTTGCTTTTAGCTTCCTGGAGTTGAAGCATGTGAGCAGTACACGTTCCGTTATGGCCGTAACCCACTGATGCAGCTGCCTTTGGCCATCAACCCTTCTGGATGTGCCCGCTCTGAACCAAAAGCTTGCACACATGTCAAGAGGTTCGTGTTAAGGTATTCTGTATAATTTAAACTTTCTTTTCCTTCCATGTTTGTATTGGATTTTCTGCTTTCCCTGTGGTCTGTGAGTGAACATCCATTCATGTCCCGGTTTAGCCTCTGAGCTTGGTTTGCTGTGAGTTACTGTGGCCCTCAATCAATCATTAAGCATCTATTTTCATATGAAAAGATGGAGACTAAGTGATGAGAATTGGTTTATTTTGAGTTGGACATGGACAAAAAGTAATGCAATTCAGTGAAGTCAAGAACAGCTGTTTCCATGATTCAAACTAACGGATTATCAAAAACCGATTTATCAGAAAGAACCTGGCTCATAACCGTAGTCATTTGTTTGTGAAATCAGACTACATTGTTCATGTTGCATGTTTGTGTATACTTCTTGTTTGTTTAATGTCTTTGCATTATTTCATTGCGATCTTTCTCAGAACATTAAAAAATGGCTCAGATAAATTAATTTGTTTTACTGTGGCACTGTAGATTCATCATCGCTGCAGAAAAGACTGTTATTAGAGTATAATACTAGGGTTGGGTACTGAAACCCGGTGCCAATACACCTGTGTAACCGATATGTACTAGAACCGAATCAGAACGCAGATTTCAGTGCCTCATTTCGGTGCCACTTAAATGCTTGAGCGATCAATTTAAATATTTGTTCTCTGTTTCTCCGAAACGGACATAAGGATCACCAGCACCGCACATGAAAAATAATTTCCGAAAGCTCTAAAGTCAGAAAGCTATAATAATACAAATCCAACACATCTTTGTAGTAACGTGAGTGTCCATGTTGTTTTCACATTCTGACTTTAAAGCACATCTCGGAAAATGAGAGCATCCAAGGAGTGTGTGAATGCAGCAATTACACTTGCTCTGATGGCAGCAGGTAGATACTGTTAGCTAGCTAAGCTAAACATTCTTAAATTAAAAAGCCTAAAGCTAAACTTCCCCTGTAATGAGAAGTTTCTAAACCTGTTGTCCAACAAAAAAGAACACAGATGTTTTTACTATACAACTGCTTCCTTTTGTGATCTGATGTGGCTTCTTGTCACTGAATGAGGCAGTAAATGTTCTATACTGTAAAAAGCATATGGTAAAAAGGCTATGTCAATTAGCAATGGATTATAAACATTTTGAATGATAAAAATTAAGTATCGATTCAGACACCGTTTAGGCACCGGTACCGTAAAAAACCCAAACGATACCCAACCCTATATAATACTCTAGTATACCACTGGAGTGTTTCTATTAGTACATTTGGTCTACTTCAGCAGAAAAATGCAACAAATTAATTGGAGTATTCATTAATGGAAGTAAACAGCATAAATGTCTTTACAGTTTTTTGAAAAAAATGACCTCAAAAATGGTTCTGAACAGGACCCAATATAAGCCAGTCCTGTTTGTTTGTTTTTAAATGAGACACATATGCTTATGTTTCTGATGCAGGCCTCATACCCTCACCAGCTCCTCTAAGACCCTGCAGAGCACTGGAAACCCGGCTGAGATGGGTGTTGCCCCATACAGCAAGCAGTTTGTCCATTCCAAGTCCTCTCAGTACCGTCGAATGAAGGCTGAGTGGAAGTCCAACGTCTACCTGGCTCGTTCACGCATACAGGTAGAAAGATCATTATGGCTTAGAGTATTAGAGAAAATAATGATCTCATGGGGTTTAGTAGCTTAAAAGACAGTGTTTGGAATAGCATGCATAGTAATAACATAACCACTCACACACACACACAGATATATATATCCTGCACAGTGTGCAGATGTTCAGTGAATACCAAGATTGACCCATTGCATTTGACAAAATGTTCTATATACACAAGTACACTATGCCAGATGCTGTTTCCCACAATGCAGTGCACTTAACTCATCCTTGTATTTCCAGTAAGAAGAATAGTTAATGTGGATTTTTTTAATTATTATCATTTTTCCACATTATTTAACATTTTACATGCTAAATGGAGAGGTCATGGTACAGTGCCCTAGCATGCTACCATTTAAAATGTTTATTGTGTAATGCCTATTGTTACATTTGAATACAGTAAGCAGTAATATAATAATATAAATAAGTTAGCTAGTATTCCATTCTGAACAATCTTTTTATGTCTTGGCTCAAACCTGTAGTAATTTGAGATTTGCATTATTTTAATTCAGGGTTTAGGGCTGTACGCTGCTAGGGATATTGAGAAGTACACCATGGTTATTGAATACATTGGTACCATCATTCGCAATGAGGTGGCAAACAGAAGAGAGAAGATGTACGAGGCACAGGTATGCATTGTAATAAAACTGAATCTAAAATAATATTAAGTCAAGTCACAAGTGCGTCTTCTGACCATGTGTTGTTAATTTATTTTCTTTTTCTTTTTTTCTTTTTCAGAATCGTGGCGTCTACATGTTTCGCATTGATAGTGAGCATGTAATTGATGCGACTATTTCAGGAGGACCTGCAAGGTGGAAAATTAACTTGATTTCTATTTTTTAAATGCCAGCAGTGGTAGCTTTAGACACTAGGGCCAAAAACATACTACACACAAGTACTCAAACACAAATGCTTGGCCAAGGCTTTGTGTGTGTAAGTGTTCATATAGCTACTGTAGCTTTTAATATCAACTGCATACTAGGATTATGCGATAAATTGATTTCGAACACAACAGAATGCAACATCACTCAAAATCAAGCTTCCATAGCTAACAGCATTTGCTTTCACATGCATTCACGTAGTATGTTTTGGCCTCACTTGCTTAATCTGGGTCTACTAGTACATTTATTTCTAACATTTTTTTTTTTTTTCACCAGGTATATCAACCACTCCTGTGCACCCAACTGCATTGCTGAGGTTGTAAGCTTTGAGAGAGGTCACAAAATCATCATCAGCTCCAACCGGAGAATCCAGAGAGGCGAAGAGGTAAAGCTAGTCTATCCTGCCAGTCACTTCTATAAAATGTGGCCCGATGACATTTAACATTGTGGTCACTTTTTTTCTTTTCTTTTCCAGTTGTGTTATGACTACAAGTTTGATCTGGAGGACGATCAGCATAAAATCCCTTGTCACTGTGGTGCAGTTAACTGCCGGAAATGGATGAATTAAAAGATATCAGTGAAACGATTGACAACTAAACATACGCATTCCTTTTTATTTGATTTTTTTAGGCCCAGGAAATTAGTTAATTTCTGATTTATATATAAAATTACAGACAAAAAAAAAAAAAAAAAAAAAAAAAACATTGTTAGGGCATGATGTAGACCGCGGAACTGTAGGTGCTTTTAAAGGCATATCGGCCTGGTGTTTAAAATGAAAATGACTCCAGGGGACTGTTTTGGTTCAGTGTCAGAAGAGTTGATGTAGTACGATTGAGCACCTTCACCTAAAATAAAATAGGCTGCACACTGGTAACTCTGAATTGCAAAGACAATGTAAATGAAAATGTATTTTTCCTGCATGAGAGATGAGACGAAGCGCTTCGGAGGATGGCGAGCGAGTGGTAAACAGGATTTTCAGGTTGGCTTAGGCTTGAAAGTGCAGGCCACGGCCTTATTTAGATATAAAGAGGCAGGTCCTCTAGGTAAAATATATATATATATATATATATATATATATATATATATATATATATATATATATATATATATATATATATATATATATATATATATATATATGCACACACACAAGTATATACACATATAGTTACAGAAATGTAGACACCACTGAACAAGGAATGTACTGAGAAGACTTCCTTAGGGATAAAGCTAAGGGAATTATTAACTTGCACTAAAACAGAAAGATACAGTTTAATTACTTGATTCCATGAGTCAGTTTATTTTTTCCTTTGTTTTGATTTCTGTAAAATAAGAGACAGCTTTTGTATTTATTATTGATTGAAGCTATTTTTTAAAGATGTGGAAAAGCAGAGAGTTGAGCTGCTGGGAAAGCCTTCCGATTGGTCAGAACATGTTACTTTATATGAGTGTAAATATTCATCTATAAATGAAAATTTTTAAATACTCGACCAAATCTTACCTTAACTTTATCAAAGCTGTCTTTGGTGAGTTTTTGTTTGTTTTCAACAAAATGGATAAGAAAAAAAAAAGTTTAAAAAAAAGTATTTAAGAAGGATGTCAAGATATAATTTTGAGAGTTTATGTATTGTAAAAAAAAAAAAAAAAAAATTGTACAGATTCTGTAAAAAAATGAATTCAGAGTATTTTTGTTGTATTTAGAATGTAGAATCAATATTGTCTAAAATGATCTGACCACTTGAAGAAATTTTCCTTACTCTTGCTTTTTTGCCATTTTTTTGTTTTATTATATTTTCGCAATCAAAACGAGCACCAATCATGCTGAGATGATTGTGAAATCTTAACTCTGTTCATCAGATTAGTGTGAGCTGTGAATTCCCATTTGAAGCCACCCATAAAGCATTTGATAGTTCCCAATAGCGAGCACTAGCTGTTCTCAACCCACCACAGCAGTGATCCTCAAATCTGGCTCGCGAGATCCACTTTCCAGCATAGTTTAGCTTCAACCCTAATCAAACAAACCTACCTGTGATCTTCTATTGATCCTGAAGACACTGATTAGCAGGTGTGTTTGATTAGTGTTAAGAGCTAAACTCTGCAGGAAAGCGGATCTCCCGAGCCAGATTTGAAGATCACTGCTCCACAGCATAGACTCACGTTTAGAATTTCAGAGATGAAGTTCAATGCCTTTCACATTTAGAAAACTTAATGCGTAGACATTTAATGAAATGTAAAGTATGCTTCTTTCGTGTTTACATTTAAAGAATAAAAGATGACTTATTTTTGGTGTTGGTAAAAGTAAAAATCATGGTATGATGTCACACTCAATTGAATAATTCAAACCTGGTAGTAGCACTTTGCAGACCAGTTTGAAATGAAGTTTTTTTTCATGTGCACAACTAATGTGGACTGCAATTGTTGGTATTCTTAAACAGTCCTGAGCTTGTAATATACATGGCATGATGTATTTTTTCAATTTTCAAATAAATCAGTTGTACATAATTTCTCAGTGACTGGCTGTAATAAAAATTTTCTTGGATTTTTTTTTCTTGTACAATATTCAGACATTTAACAGTATTTCTCTTTTTTCTTTGTCCTGTATAGTAGTATCCAATGTTAAAACAAAGGTTTTTTTTTTTTTTTTTTTTTAAGTATACAATGTGTGGGTTTTGGAGTTTGTGGAATCAGGTTTAGAAACATTTACAAAACAAAATAAAATATTTTACGTCATATTTATTTTCCTGTCATTATTGTGAGGTTTAATCAAAAAGATATTTACTTATATTTTAATCTGTTTGAATGGACATAAAAGTCCTGGGGCCTATAAGATGAAGCTGGTTTAGGTGGGCAAGCTTTGTTATTTCTATTTTTAAATCTTCGGCAGAATAGAGAATTGAATCGCAGTTTCCGTTTCAAGACGTGATTAGCTGTTAAGCTGCTGGTGTCACTTTTATGTGCATGCACGCCATGAACTCAGGATCAAATCTTGGGTTGACAAAGTTGATGATCAGCGCTATAATGTTTTAAATATATATATACATTTACATTTAGTCATTTAGCAGATGCTTTTATGCAAAGCAACTTACAAATGAGGACAATGGAAGCAATCAAAATCAACAAAAGAGCAGTGCTATAACAAATGTCAGTTAGCTTAACATAGTACACATAACGTTTTCTTAATTATATAATAAATAAAAAGAAAACAGAATGTAAAAAGAATAGAGCAAGCTAATGTTAGAGGCATTTTTTGCTTTTGTCAAATGTATAATAAATAAAAAGAAAAGAAATAGAATAGAATACAAAAAGAATTGACAAGCTAGTGTTTTTTTTTTTTAAGAAAACAAGCAGTTGGTAAATGAATAGAGTGCAAGTCTATAAGGGGCAATTTATTTATAGGAATAGAATTATAATGGAGACTGCTAGAGTTAGAGGGTCAAATAAAGATGGAAGAGTATATATATATATATATATATATATATATATATATATATATATATATATATATATATATACACTCTTATACACACAGTCAGGTCCGTAAGTTTGACTGATTGAGTTTGTGTGCATTTGCCTTTATATACCACTACAATGGATTTGAAATAAAACAATCAAGATATTTTTGACCTTTAGCTTTATTTTAAGAGGTTCCACAAAAATGTGACATTTACCATTTAGGAGTTACAGCCATTTTAAGCAAAGTAATTCCATTTTCAGGGGCTCAACAGTATTTGGACAAAGTGACATAATTGTAAATATAAGCACAATTTTAAAAGGGTCATATGGCGTTGCTAAAAAGAAAATTATTTTGTGTATTTGGTGTAATGCAATGTGTGGTTTAAGGTTCAAAAAACACATAATTTTCCACATACTGTACATTATTGTTGCTCCTCTATGCCCCGCCTTTCTGAAACGCATTGATTTTTACAAAGCTAAATGGAAATGTTACGCCCCTTACCATACTGTGATGCTGTGTGTCCCAGCTCGACGAGACAAAACCAGTAAAACCCTTTACAAACAAAGCATTTGTTGCATCCAGTGGGGACATAATTACTGATTATAATGACTTGTACTGTCTTTTTATGCATTGGCGTTGCGTATCACACCATGTAAACAAAGTCATGGCTGCATTTGTGATCAGAAAAACAACAAACAACAAGCGCTACTCTACACTGCTCAAAACTTGCGTTTGAATCATCGGTGGCAAATCCTTTACATATGAAAACATGCTTACAGGCTGTGAGTCAGAAGCACCAGACTGTCCTTGCAAAGTTGGAACTGCCCCACTTCATAGAAACAGACACCGGCATTGTAGGCTACCCACCCAGGAAACAGTCCTTGTCCTCCGCAAAATGTGCTGCACACATCTGAATATTTGGCTTGAGCTGTTCTGGAACAGTGTTGTAAATACAACTTAACCACTGATTTCTAGTTGTGTCCTCTTTTGAAAGGCCAAACAAAGTAGTTTCGCTTTCACAATGAAACACAGTGTCTCCACAACATGGCAGTGAAGGCAACAGCGAGAATAAAAGTTATGCCTTCTTTCTTTGCCTGAACATTTTGGCAGTGTTATGCAAATCTTCCCACATCGTGACGTAGAGATGTGGGGGCGTATTAGAACGAGCCGTTTTAAGTAGGAGTGGTTGACTCTTAACTTTCATAAAGAATATCTCTTTAAATTTGTGACTTTAGTCTTTGCAACTTTACAGGTCTTCTTTATGCACCAAGAGCTTGTAACACTCCAAAGAACAAGGAAAATTTTAAATTGCATCATATGACCCCTTTTATACTTGAATGAAAATCCTTAGAAGTCAATGACTGCCTGTAGTCTGGAGTCCATGGACATCACCAAATTCTGAGTTTCCTTCCTGGAGATGCTTTGCCAGGTCTTCACTGGAGCCACCTTGAGTTGCTGCTTGTTTGTGGGTCTTTCTGCCTTCAGTCTTGTCTTCAGTAACTGAAAAGCATGCTCTATTGAATTGAGATCAGGCAACTGACTTGGCCATTGAAGAATATTGAATTTCTTTGCCTTCAAAAAGTCTTAATTTGCTTTTGCAGTGTTTAGTTTCATTATCCATCTCCACTGTGAAGCTGTGTCCTATCAGTTTTGTAGAATTTGGCTGAATGTAAGCAGAGAGTATAGCCTTAAAGACCTCAGAATTCATCCTGCTACTTATCCTTGCAGTTACATCATCAATAAACACCAATGAGCCTGTTCCATTGGCAGCCAAAGGCCTTGGGGAGATCATGTGACTCTTCGGCAGCAATGCACGCATAGTCCTTCACTCTGCTCACTTTGTCAGATATTTTATATATCCTGTCAGTAAATTTTGAACCACTCTTTACCTAGCTCACTATGAGTACCCCAGCAGTCAAGGATGTTTAGAAAAGAGAGATTGAACTATCGCCAATAAAGAAAAAATTCAAAGATTCCGCCATCTCCAGAGAGGATCTGGACACTGCTATAGCTAACGGTATTAAGCTAGCACTCAAAGAGCAACAAAGTACACTCAATTCAGTTGTGGCTTCAACTGTAAGAGAAGCAATAGACTCTGTACTGACACCAGCACTCCACAATCTACATTTGAATATACAAACGACCAACGATTCTGTAAAAGAGCTAAAAGCAGAAGTTGAAAAGCTAGTCAATGCAGCAAAGCAGACACAGGACCAGGTCGATTCCGTTCAAGCAGCTGCACGTGAGGATAGGAGAACAGTCACAAGCTTAAGAAATCAGCAGGAACAACTCACTGAAAAAATCACGGACATTGAAGATAGGAGCAGGACAAATAACATACGACTGGTGGGGTTGCCGGAGTGGCCAGAGGGCTCCGATGCAGTTACTTTCCTAAGAGCTAATCTTTCCAAGTGGATCCCTTCACTGAAAGGCTGTGACATCAAGATTGACTGGGCATATCGCATGTATAATGAAAGGAAAAACTCTGAACGGCCACGTACTCTCATCTTCCGTATTCTAAGATGGCATGGCAGGTCGGTGATCCTGAAAGGTGCTCGGCAGGCATATCCGCTGAAATATTCGCAGGACAATGTCACGCTACTATTTTTTCCTGACTTTAGTCCAGCCACAACTACCAAGAGAAAGAGTTTTAATCCAGTCTTAAAGAAGATGACAGCACTTGGTCTCCAGCCCTTCGTCACATATCCAGCGGTAATTACCTATGGCACAAAGGTGAGCAGATGATGTTTGAATCTCCTCAAAAGGCGGAGGATTTTGTTACTTCACTGTCACAGAAGATGTATTCTGCAGCACTGCAAAGCAGCGGGAAGGCAACTGCTACCGTCTCCATCCTTTTCAGCTCAATGAAATGAGGTCTGTGGTGATCCTAACTGCTCTGAAGGGGACAATAAGGTAACCATGGAAACTTGTTAATTTCTTTTTGGAATCTTGCCCCTGTCCTGTACGCTTGTCCGCTCGTCTTCTGACTGGTAAATAATAATGATTTATTTTATTTTATTTATTTTTATTTATTATGACTATTTTTTGGGCTAATGGAGAGCAGGTTCGATCTCTAAGCTTTTGGCTTAGTGGGCCTTTTGGAGACATGTCTTGCATTGAAGTGGACTGGTCACGCATCAACATTTGTTTCTTTTGTTTATACATACAGTCGGCATCTAGTCATAGTTGGGGGTGTGCTCTGGCGTGGCGAGGGTGGAGTCGGCGTGGGGGAAAACACTGCGAACATCATGTGTATTTGAATGACAAAAATGTCGTATTGCGAGTCATTGATGCCTCCCGACCGGCAACGGTACATTGCAGAATTAACTGCAATAGCTTATGATTGCCCTTATTTAATTAAAAACTGGGTCAATGACACAACCAAATGGCCGGAGGTGTCGTTTCCAGACATATTTTGTTATTTGGTTGAATCTCCAGGTAAGACATCGCGGTAGCTGTAGCGGTAACATTTGCCTATAACTCAATCAACTTTCGTATATGTTGCATACTATAACTCCATAAAACCTTGTCACTTATTGTACGTATGCTTCACTCCAAACTATTAATCCTTTTGTAAAACGGTGATCAGTAGTACGAAGTTGCCGAGGGACTGTACTGACAGTTATCCCTAACTCACAGACTGCAGTCTGTATTGAGTGTAAACCTCGAACTACTCCATGGGTTCATTGTACAGCCATACTTTAGATTTATTCATTCAAAAATAGCCAAATTCTGTGACGTTCTGCTTTATATAGCAAGTTCCATTTTTGACTGGATTCCGCGATTCGATCCGTGTCGCTTCGCAAACACAGACGGGGTGAATTTATGAATGAAAGTGTGAAAGTTCTTACACAAAACTAAGTTGTTATGTATCCTCACGCTTTTTTAAGTGGGTATACGGAAATCCTTGGCCTTTTCTAGTGGGTATATGGCGTATACCTGTGTATCACGTAGACTACACCTCTTAGCAGACGCATTTTCATGCGAGTTTAGGTTCGACACTAGGCTACATAGTTTTGCTTAAAGTAGAATGATAAGGCTAATTATATATATGCATGCCACTTTCTAATTTGTTAGTTTATTGGTGGTACAGAAAACAACACAGCAACTTTTTGGCATGATTGTCCCGTGTATTTCAATTGGCGCCAAGGCAATGTTTCCCCCACGGTCTAAATTCACATCATGTGACGGGGCGTTCCCGGGGGCGTTCCCAGACCAACCGTCTGTCAACTCTTCCATCTTTATATTACCAATTTTATTGTCTGATCACTCTGCAGTATGTAATGTTCACTTTTCCAACATTAAGACCAAGGCCCCTAGATGGCATCTTAATTCAATCAGACATTCATTAATTCACTAAAAGAACATATAAAGGAGTTCCTCAAATTAATATCTTGTGATGTAGACCCTCAAATATTGTGGGAAATGAGGAAGTGTGCAATATGAGGATTCTGTATATCTTTTTCTTCTGCTCTTGCCAAAGCGAAAACCCACCAATTTACACAATTAGAAAATAAGATCCAATCATTACAAAACTTGCAAAAACAAATTTTCTGATCAACAAGCTTTCACGATCAAAGGCAGAGTTTAATTTACATAGGACAAGGCAGAAATATTATTTCAAATCGGAGAGACCTAGCCCTATTCACTTATTGGCCCTCAGGGTGAGGGAATGTGAGTCAAAGGCATACATCAGTGCAATAAAATCTTCGGATGACCAGGTAACCACAAATCCTGTGTTAATTAACAACATATTTTAAGGGTTTTACACAAATCTGTACAAAACTGAAACTGATTTTAATGAGTCAGTTTGTAGAGAGTACTTGGGTAAATTAGAACTGCCTCGGATCACACAGATAGATAAAGGCCCCGTTAAGTTTGGAGGAGCACCATGAAGCACTAAAAAGCCTTCAGAAGGGCAAGTAATCAGGCCTAGATGGCCTTCCTCCTGAATTATATTTAGAAATATGGGATGTGGTAGGTACTCTCATGCTTGATTCATTTAATTTTGCAATTGCGTGTGGTACATTTCATATAGACCAAAAAAAACATCTTTGATATCACTGCTTCTTAAAAAGGGTAAAGATCCATTAGATTGCTCTAACTACAGACCAGTATCACTCATCCCATGTGATCTAAAAGTTTATGCTAAAACTCTTGTCTCTTGCATGAAGAAAGTAATTCATAGCTTAATCAAAGAGGACCAAACCGGTCTTATAAAGGGGTGTCACACGTTCGATAATATGCGTCGACTGTTTCGTGTACTTGATTTTGAAGACTCTCTTCCGAGTCCTTGTGCGGTTTTTCACCTGACACAGAAAAAGCTTTTGACAGGCTAGAGTGGAATTATATGTGGGCAATTCTGTAATGTTTTGGTTTAGGTGAACATCAAGACACTTTACCATATGTAATTTTACCAAATGTAATATTATCTGCCCCCCCCCCCCCCCCCTTTACTGTTTTGTTTATCCCTTGAACTACTAGCACAGGCCATTAGGAGATCTGCTGTTCCACCAATTAAGATTCATGACCATAATCATATTTTTTTGTTGTACGCAGGTGACTATCGTATATTTAGATCATTTTGATATGTCAAAAACCGGTATAATTAAGTAATTTGACCACTTCAGTAGTTTATCGGGGTGCAAGATAAACTGGACCAAAACTGCTTTAATGCCAATTAACAATGTTAAACTTAACTCTCCTATCCTCATTCATTACTATTAAAGATTCTTTCATTTATTTGGGTATTACCATATATAAAGACATTCATAAAATTGCCAGAAACGATTTTAATAACATTTTAGTCAGGAGCAGAACTGATACTCAAAGATGGAATAATCTGAAAGTCTCTCTTCAAGGCAAAATTCCCACCATAAAAATTAATTTGTTACCTCGGCTTAATTTTCTTTATTTCTATGTTGCCACTTTCTCCTCCTACAGGTTACTTTGAGATCAATTCCATACTTTTCCAGTTTATCTGGAATGGTAAACGACCCAGAATAAAACTTGCCACATTGCAGGGTCCTATACTTTCAGGAGGATTGGCTGTGCCAAATTTAGAATCATATTATTTGTCATTTCAACTTAAGGCTTAATTTGGGTTGATCCTCAATCTAAAGCTTCATAGAGAGTAATCAAAGCTGTCAAGGTTAAACCTCATAGGCTACAAGATATTTTATTTGCTGGTACAGGAAATAAAAATTATAAATATAAATTTGGCCCGGTTGTGGCCAATTCTATTAGGATCTGGAAAAGGGTGGAACAACTGATGGGAGGACCTTTCAAACTTTGTTACAATTTGGTTTGTTTAAATGGATGTTGTTTTGCTACAAATAAAATGCAAATAAAAAAGTTGATCACAAAAAAATTATATATATATATATATATATATATATATATATATACAGGTCCTTCTCAAAAAATTGCATATTGTGATAAAAGTTCATTATTTTCCATAATGTAATGATAAAAATTAAACTTTCATATATTTTAGATTCATTGCACACCAACTGAAATATTTCAGGTCTTTTATTGTTTTAATACTGATGATTTTGGCATACAGCTCATTTTTAAAAACTCCCAGCCTGGTTCATTACTCAAAACCGCAATCATGGGTAAGACTGCCGACCTGACTGCTGTCCAGAAGGCCATCATTGACACCCTCAAGCGAGAGGGTAAGACACAGAAAGAAATTTCTGAATGAATAGGCTGTTCCCAGAGTGCTGTATCAAGGCACCTCAGTGAGAAGTCTGTGGGAAGGAAAAAGTGTGGCAAAAAACGCTGCACAACGAGAAGAGGTGACCGGACTCTGTGGAAGATTGTGGAGAAGGACCGATTCCAGACCTTGGGGGACCTGCGGAAGCAGTGGACTGAGTCTGGAGTAGAAAGATCCAGAGCCACCGTGCACAGGCGTGTGCTTTTGAACCAGAAACAGCGGCAGAAGCGCCTGACCTGGGCTACAGAGAAGCAGCACTGGACTGTTGCTCAGTGGTCCAAAGTACTTTTTTCGGATGAAAGCAAATTTTGCATGTCATTCGGAAATCAAGGTGCCAGAGTCTGGAGGAAGACTGGGGAGAAGGAAATGCCAAAATGCCTGAAGTCCAGTGTCAAGTACCCACAGTCAGTGATGGTCTGGGGTGCCATGTCAGCTGCTGGTGTTGGTCCACTGTGTTTTATCAAGGGCAGGGTCAATGCAGCTACAGTAGCTATCAGGAGATTTTGGTGAAAAGCTTTATGGAGATGAAAATTTTGTTTTTCAGCACGACCTGGCACCTGCTCACAGTGCCAAAACCACTGGTAAATGGTTTACTGAGCATGGTATTACTGTGCTCAATTGGCCTGCCAACTCTCCTGACCTGAACCCCATAGAGAATCTGTGGCATATTGTGAAGAGAAAGTTGAGAGACGCAAGACCCAACACTCTGGATGAGCTTAAGGCCGCTATCGAAGCATCCTGGGCCTCCATAACACCTCAGCAGTGCCACAGGCTGATTGCCTCCATGCCACGCCGCATTGAAGCAGTCATTTCTGCAAAAGGATTCCCGACCAAGTATTGAGTGCATAACTGAACATAATTATTTGAAGGCTGACTTTTTTGTATTAAAAACACTTTTCTTTTATTGGTCGGATGAAATATGCTAATTTTTTGAGATAGGAATTTTGGGTTTCCATGAGCTGTATGCCAAAATCATCAGTATTAAAACAATAAAAGACCTGAAATATTTCAGTTGGTGTGCAATGAATCTAAAATATATGAAAGTTAAATTTTTATCATTACATTATGGAAAATAATGAACTTTTATCACAATATGCTAATTTTTTGAGAAGGACCTGTATATATATATATATATATATATATATATTTCAAGGCCTTAGGTCTCTTTAACAGATGAAATAACCCGGATCCAGTACATATCCAGACCAGATGGTGGATCAGCACCTAGAAAGGACCTCTACACCCCTGAAAGACAGCAGAGACCAGGACAACTAGATGAGCTCCAGATACAGATCCCCTGTAATGACCTTGTCTCAGACGACCACCAGGACAAGAACACAGGACCCAGTTGAGTCCTCTGCACAATGTGACTTTGCTGCAGCCTGGAATTGAATTGCTGGTTTCGTCTGGCCAGAGGAGAACTGGCCCCCTGACTGAGCCTGGTTTCTCCCAAGGTTTTTTCTCCATTCTGTCACCAGTGGAGTTTTGGTTCCTTGCTGCTGTCGCCTCTGGCTTGCTTAGTTGGGGACACTTTATTTCCAGTGATATTGTTGACTTGATTGCAAATGATTGCAAAGACACTATTTAAACTGAACTGAGCTGCATGATGACATCACTGAATTCAATGATGAACTGCCTTAAACTGAAAAATTAGTGTTTCCTATTGTCATTTTGCATTATTGACAAACTATTTTCCTAATTAATGTTGTTGAGTTGCTTTGACACAATCTGTATGGTTAAAAATGCTATATAAATAAAGGTGACTTGACTTGACTAACGCATACTCCATGACGGTATGATAGTTGTCTCAGTGTGCATTGTCCTATATGCTAAGTTAAATTTCTTGTGAACATATAATAAGAAGAAACAGTCGAACGACAGATAAGGACAGCAGTTTGTAAGTGTTTTGCCTTGTTTTCTCATTAGACTACTGCGTGATCGTCGTTGCTAGGAAAACTTTGCTTTAATTACTGTGTGTCTTACCCTGGTAAATACGTGTGAAGTGGTGTTTGGTTTTGCGTTTGCCTATCGCGGGACTGGACAGTTTCGGTCTGCTAAATAGGGGAGGCGTGACCAGCTGACTTCAATCACAGGTAATCAGGCAAATATATAATTGGTAAGTGTCACCGCGGCAGCGGTCGCGGCAGCCCTCGTGTGAAGCCTCCTCATGTGAAGACCGACGAGTGTAAAGACCATCGACTCTACCTGCGCGACTCCACCGAGCAAGGACACCGACAGGCCACTTGAGTATTGCTTTTCTCCCCTTCAATTTTTGTACAGCTTGTCCTCAAATACTTATTCTGGTCACTTGTAGTCACTATGTGCTTTCAGATCTCTACTATTACTACGAACACTCGGAGAGCACGCTATGTACGTCGAAGGAAGGCCTGCCAGACAAATCCCTCTGACCTCTACTACTATGCTCTCTATTCCAGTTGGTCTCTGGAACTGCCAGTCTGCTGTTAACAAAGCAGACTTCATTTCTTCTATTGCTACTCATTCTGGTCTCAACCTCATGGCACTGACTGAGACTTGGATCAAACCTGAAGACACTGCCACTCCTGCAGCCCTCTCCACCCATTTCACTTGTTCCCACACCCCTCGTACAACTGGGAGGGGTGAAGGTACTGGTCTTCTTATATCGAAAGATTGGAAATTTGATCTTCAACCACCACCTACAGGTAACGGTTCATTTGAATCACATGCTGTTACTGTAACCCACCCTGTTAAAGTCCACTTTGTGGTCATTTATCGTCCCCCAGGTCAATTGGGAAACTTCTTGGAGGAGTTGGATGTGCTGCTATCAAACTATCCTGAAGATGGTACTCCTCTGGTACTGCTTGGTGACTTCAACATCCACCTAGATAAACCCCAGGCTGCTGACTTCAACACTCTGCTCGCCTCATTTGATCTCAAGCGAGTGTCTACTACAGCGACTCACAAATCGGGCAACCAACTGGACCTCATCTACATGCGCTGTTGCTCAGTGGACAACTTTTCAGTTGCTCCACTGCACACCTCTGACCACTACCTCATTACTGCTAACCTAGCACTTACTCCTGAAGCGGCACACGCTCCAGCGCAGGTCACCTTTCGACGGAACCTACGCTCACTCTCTCCATCTCGCCTATCCTCTGAAGAAATGGCATAAATCAAGAAACTCTACCGACCTCAGTGTGTATCAGTCTCTCCTCTCTTCCTTCTCTGCAAACATTTTCACTGCTAAAACATCGTACTACCACGACAAAATTGACAACTGTTGTGACGCTCGGACACTCTTCAAAACCTTCTCTTCTCTTCTTAATCCGCCTCCTCCTCCTCCTCCATCGACTCTTACAGCTGACGACTTTGCAGTTTTCTTCACAAATAAGACAAGAACCATCAGCGACCAATTCTCCACACCGCAGACTGAGGATAACTTCACAACGACTAATGTGCACTCTCTCTCCTCCTTCTCTCCACTCTCAGAGACGGACGTTTCCAAACTTATCCTGTCCAGTCATCCAACTACTTGCCCACTTGATCAGATCCCCACTCACCTCCTTCAAGCGATTTCTTCTTCAGTTATACCTTCACTTACGCACATTATCAACTCCTCTCTTCACTCTGGAACATTTCCCTCAGCATTTAAGCAGGCTCTGGTAAGCCCACTGCTGAAGAAACCATCTCTAAATCCAGCACTTCTAGAAAACTACAGACCGGTATCCCTTCTTCCATTCATTGCAAAGACACTTGAACGAGCTGTGTTCAACCAGCTCTCTATGTTTCTTGTACAGAACAACCTCCTGGACAGCAACCAATCTGGCTTCAGAAGTGGCCACTCAACTGAGACTGCCCTGCTCTCGGTTACTGAAGCCCTGCGACTGGCAAGAGCAGCTTCAAAATCCTCAGTACTCATTTTGCTGGACCTGTCTGCTGCTTTTGACACCGTTAATCACCAGATTCTCCTATCCACCCTCAGAAAGATGGGCATCTCTGGAACTGCACTCCAGTGGCTTAACTCCTACCTTTCTGATAGATCCTTCATGCTGTCTTGGAGGGGTGAAGTTTCTAAGTCACAACAACTTGCTACTGGGGTTCCTCAAGGCTCAGTACTTGGACCACTTCTCTTCTCCATCTACATGACGTCATTAGGATCTGTCATTCAGAAGCATGGCTTTTCCTATCACTGCTACGCTGATGACACTCAACTCTACTTCTCATTCCAAACAGATGACCCGACGGTAGTTGCTTGCATTTCAGCCTGTCTGTGTGACATTTCTAGCTGGATGAATGACCATCACCTTCAGCTTAACCTTACTAAGACTGAACTGCTGGTGGTTCCAGCTAACCCATTGTTTCATCACAACTTCTCTGTTCAGCTGGGTTCGTCAACCATAACTCCTTCCAGGACAGCCAGAAACCTAGGAGTTGTGATGGATGATCAGTTAAGCTTCACTGACCATATTGCTACAACGACCCGGTCCTGCAGATTTGCCTTATACAACATTAGGAAGATTAGACCATTCCTGTCAGAGCAAGCCACCCAACTTCTTGTCCAAGCTCTTGTTCTCTCCAGACTGGACTATTGTAATGCTCTCCTGGCGGGCCTTCCTGCATGTACTATCAAGCCTCTACAACTGATCCAGAATGCAGCAGCGAGGGTTGTCTTCAATGAGCCAAAAACAGCTCATGTTACTCCTCTCCTCATCAGGTTACACTGGCTACCAGTAGCCGCTCTCATTAAATTCAAGGTACTGATGCTTGCCTACAAGACGACCACTGGCACAGCGCCAACATACCTAAGCTCATTAGTTCAATCTTATGCGCCCTCCAGAAGTTTGCGCTCTGCAAGTGAACGACGCCTTGTGGTGCCATCCCAAAGAGGTTCAAAATCTATCTCACGGACTTTTTCCTGGACTGCCCCCAGCTGTTGGAATGACCTCCTGATCTCAATTCGAACAGCTGAGACTTTACTCATTTTCAAAAAACATCTAAAGACTCATCTTTTTCGCCTGCACTTAACCAACTAATACTAGTACTTACATTTTCTTTTTCTTGTCTATCATATTCATTTAATAAAAAAAAAAAAAAAAAAACCCTGGCTACGTGTTTTGTACTAGACTAACTGAGACTTGTCATAACACTTGTATACCGTTGTTGTTCTCTTGTTGATCTGATTGTTTCTACTGTTCTCATTTGTAAGTCGCTTTGGATAAAAGCGTCTGCTAAATGATTAAATGTTAAATATAAAAGTCTGTATATATATATTTTTTTTTGCAAAAGTCCTTGAGGCTATGTCATACAATGCTAAAAATATAATGAGAAGAAAGCAAAACATTCGGATAATGAAAAAGTGCACCATGATTTTCAGTCGTATTTGACAAATACTAAAGAATCACTAAACAGCTGCCGTGAAAACACTTGTATGATAAACTTATTTTCATAAAATTCTTAATTTTCTATTATAAAAAACTAGATAGGGGCAAAAATGTCCTACTTTTCCAAACCATGTAGGAACCCTGATTTGCCCATGTTTTAATTTCCCTCTGGTAATTAAGTTTTTTAGATGGATGCCAAGCCTTTTAAGGTCGGGTAGAATCTGCAATCTCTGACCCAGTTCATCTGTTGGCTTCCATGGCTACAATATGCTGTGTTTTTGACCAACTGGCAACCCAGGGTGTCAAAATGCTATTGGGTAAATCTGCAGTGGGCAGAATCACAGACCAAAACAAAAACAGACATTCTGACACTGAACGCACATTACAATGTAGAATAACTAGCTGTAGCATTGTTTTTTGGAGAAACAAGCATGTGAAATTTGCATGATTCCTAAATATCTGCAAACATATTATGGTATACGTTTTATGTACATAAAAAAAAAAAAAATTACATTCAGCACCTTTATTGTCTCTGTATTTAGAATGCAGTGTCATTAAAGTCCATATTTGTCCATATAGTGTTTTTAAAAAACAATTATGTTCTTATTAGGGATTACTGTATCTCAAACAACCTATTGGGATGCATCCTAAGAATACTGAACGACTTTCCATGGATGCTGGACACTTTAGTTTTGCAAAGAAACATACATGAGCATTGTTGATGGCACATGTGGTAAAGAATGGCTCACTTACGCAGTCACAACAGTATTTTATCATGTCACAAAAGAGAATGTCAAATCAAAACTTTACACAATGTGACTTCTGTTAATATTCTGTCAAAATGCTTTATTACATCCAAATTTTACACAGAAACCTTAGTCTGTAAGGAATCTTTCAATTTGTCTGACTCTTCAATCCAGTATTCAACAGTTATTCCATGTTGGATGCACATTATGTTAAAAGAATTACATATAACACTTATCAAATATTACTCTCACTCACAATACAACAATCTAGAATGCTTCCGCAAGTTCCAACTAGCAATGCACTGATGATCTTTTGCCAGCATATTGTTATCAGCCAATAAAAATCATCTGCCCAATCCAAAATTGGTTGGCTGTTTTAAAATCTTATTTGCACATGCAACTGTGGCTCTGCGAATTCCACGACCACCACAGTCTGTGCCAAGCACAGTAAAGAGAAAATACAAAGTCACATGGTGACGTAGATTGAGGCCTGTCTCACACGTTACGAGTGGCAAAGGACTCTGGACTCTAGCAGCCAGAATTCACAGAACCACACTGACATATCTAACTGCCCTTCTGTTTCTTTCTCCTGACCACTGGAGCAATGATGAATACTTGTAAACTGAAAATTCTTCATCACTCAAGTGTCACCTAAAAGTGTCTTCAGTTGCATTCAAGAGACTTGTTCTACTTATTCATAGTAAGTATTAATAACGCAAGATTGTTTAAGTTTGAATTAAAGCTACTGTGACACATGAATTTACAATTTAGGACAAAAAGGCTTCCACATAGGATGCTCCTGTGTTTCCTTCCTTAGGAAGCCCCCTCCCTCCCTCCATCCTCAATTCTCACCGCTGCATGACGATGTCCCTCATTCATGTCTGGCTTTAATCTGTTTCCAGATTAAGGTCTTAAGGACAGAGATCAGGGAACCAAGGATGCACAATTTCGGAAATGAGAAGCACCCAAACTGCAGAACTAGCAGCAGAAAAGAGTCACAGTGACTGGGTGACTGTGCACAGATCTTTTGCTGATAATTAGCGGTATGGCACTGGGTTTTGTAAACTGTGTTCATTGCAGATTTTAGTGAAATTAGATGTTTCTGTCTACTATTCACACAATCATTCAACAATGAGTTTCTGATGTCTTAAAAACATCTCATTTATTTTTGGCCCACTGGCCCCTTCTGGTTTGGCGGCATTATTCAAATCTGTCAAAACACTACCACTGCACATGTCTAATAATTTTTTTTTTTTTTTTTTCTGCCCATGCAACAGAGCACTCACCACAGGGTCTGAACTCTCTGAATGTACTGATTTAAAAAGCTAGATTATTGCTATTCAATCAGCATATATGTGGAATTATTCAAATATTTTAAATTACTTATCGGTATGGGCAGGACACAGATGACTCAACAATAAAAACAATAAAAAAATAAATAAAAAAATCAACTGGTGAAGATTTATTTTATTTTGGTACCGTTGTATTTACAATTCCATGTACAAAATGACAATAAGTGCAGTTTACATTCACATACGACTTTAAATTTTTCGTACCATCATCCATAAAAAAAAGAAGAAGAAGAAGAAGAAAAAAAAAGATATCTGAAGCTTTCATATTCAATCCAAAATCATTGAGTTGAAAAATACTGTCCCTCCATCTTTTTCCAAGCCGCTTGGTTTAATACTAACTGTAATAAAGTATCTTACCAATGTTGATTGGTTTTATTATTTTATTATTTAGGCTGTTCTACTGAACTCATCTTATCTATATTGGAATCCCGGCAATAATAAGAAAATACTAACCCATTGCAGAACGACCCAATACATTTGCAATTTATTAAATCCAGTGATCATGAAATCAAATAAAATCAGATGAAGAAATTCAAAATTACAGGCTTGCGTTAACTTGATTGAAAAAAAAAAATATAATCAAGTAATGCTAAGAAGTGGTGCATTCATAATTAAAATGTTGAACTCAAAATCTAGCAGACTATGATTATATTTATGAACATCTATCATCTGTAAAACATTGAAAATAGTTTTTCTGTGCAAATCATTTACATTTCAAAAGCAAATTAAAATGATTAAAACGTACAAGTACTTGAATAAACACGATTTTTAAAATACTCTCTAAAAATAGTTGTTTCTGAGTAAAGAATGTGGGTCAAGAAAGCTTCAGACCAAAGCTGAAACTGAAAGATGAGCTCCTCCTCACTGTAGGCCCTCACAACATCCTGTCACAGCGGTCTGGACTGGCAAGGGTCTGTTGTCCGTTTCTGAGCTGACGGCACTGTGGCGGTGCAGTTCAGTCCCCAGCCAGAGGTGGGGCTATAGCGGTTCCTCACACTTCCAGCATCCTCAGCCCTCTAACTGCCACTGCTGGGACCCAGAATCATCACAGATCGCCATGGTAACATATCCTTTGATGCTGAGTGGGTCAGCAACAGCCAAACACTGGCCCACTGACACCTGGTATAGCCAGTTATTCTTCTGGGAGGACAAAAAAAAATTATTATTATACTTATTTTGTATTTGCATAGCCTTCAATTTGCATATTACTGAAAACATGTACTGAAAAAAAAAAACTATGAAAAGATTACTTAACATGAGGTAAAAGATTCTCACCCCTAGTGTCCACTGCTGAGATCCACCTGAGCCGTGACACTTCATGAGGCGCGGCGGGTCAGAAGAACGAATCTCAGACATGTCCAAACACAGCAGCCCGGCTAGAATTAACTCATGCTCCTCATCATAGGCCCATTCCTGCAAAACACATTGATCAAAATTACGAAACATCTACACAGCACTGATCATAAAACTGAAAATATGGTCTTCTGATATCTTTAGATATGATGATTCATTTCAACCTGGTTCTTTTCAGATTTATCAAACTTACAATTTAGGGCTGCAAAATGATTAATCGCATTCAAAATAAATGTTTATGTTTACATTATGTAAGTATACTGTGTATACTTATGTATATATAAATACAAACGTATATATTAAAAAATATATATATATATGTGTGTGTGTGTGTGTGTGTGTGTATGTATGTATATGTATATATATATATATATATATATATATATATATACATATATATAGTTGTGTATAATTTATATTATATATAAATCTAATATTTTTCCTTAATATATACACATGTCTGTGTGTGTATTTATATATACATAATAAATATACACAGCACACCCACATACAGTATGTAAACAAACTTTTATTTTGAAAGGGATTAATCAGGATTAATCATTTTGCAGCCCTGGTACAATTGTCTACGTTTTGTTTATATCAGTCTAACTATGGCACATAACAACAAACAGTTTGTTTGTTTTAAGCGGAGAAAAGACAGATTTAAACTACAGCAACAATAGGCACCATTCCACATCATTGTTCTTTTCTTTCCAAAGCCTCTTATACTCACCAAGGCTGCATTTATTTAATCAAAAACACAGAAAATGTTAATATTGTGAAAATATTTCAATTTGGAGTACATCTAACTAAATACAGTTAAAAATGTAAATTATTCCTGTGATGGCAGAGCAGAATTATTTAAGTCTTCAGTGACATAATCGTTCAGAAATCATCTGAATATCCTGCATTCATGTTCTAAATAATTTCTTATTACCAATGTTGAAAACAGCTGTGCAGCTTAATGTTTTTGTGGAATTCCAGTTACTTTGATCAATTTAATGTGTCCTTGCTGAATAAAAGTATGAATGACCCCACACTTTTGAATAGCAATATATGTTTCAAGCATGAATAAGGAATGAATACTACAAGAAGAAATAACCAGAGCTGCAAAAAGAAGCAAATTATCAGCAAAATTCACTTCATAGCTGCCAAGAATAATCAGAGAATGACAGCAGTTTGATGAACTGACCTGCTCAGGGTCCTGTGGGTCACAGTCTCTCACCACCACAGCACCTCCCTTCTGACTGGGACGCCCCTGTGCCACCAGACACTTGTCAGCCAGAATATTACGCAGCTGAAAGAGAACACACACATTAATTATCTCTGGAAAAGCCCATTTAAAGAACCTCTACGAATATTTTATCATATGGTCTGGGGAATACATATTTATTGACAGGTATGCAAAAAAAAAAAAAAAAGTTATCTTTCAGATTTGAAATAATATGATAAATAAATGACTAATTTCTGTATGTTTTCTGTAAGTCATCTCAGATTTTTCAAATTTTGACTGGAGTGTGAAAAGTGGTTGATTGAAAGAACAGTTCAAAAATAATAGGGATTTGTGAATTGAGCTGAAAAGAGATAACATAACATACCAATAGCTTACAATACAACCAGCAACATGTATAAGGTAGATAAATCAGGTCATTTTACTTTAAAGCTGAATCCTGTTAACTGGTTGCTTTCATAGAGCAACACTTAAACCACCACTTAGCAGTCCATTAATACAGTACATAATGATAATTAAAGTTTAGGCTCAGAAAAATGCTAAATCATATGATATTCTAAATATTCTCTTACATAACACTAATGTATTGCGAAAATTATGCAAAGCATCAGTGGACTTAATGAATGGTCTGCGCAGTTACTGTTCACGAGCTGCTCTACTGCCCTCTGCTGTTTAAACAGACAGCTGTCCGTTCATTTCATACAGCTGTATTCACATCTTTCACTCAATATACAGTAATGGAAAGATTATAATGGCTCCCAAAAAAAGAGAGCTGAGAGTGTTTGTATGTTGTGAGAGTCAAACCTAGAAAACAACAGCCAAATATTCATGCAGTCCTTTATTGAGCAACAGAGCTACAGGGTACGGGAAATATAAGGGTCAATGTGCGGTCTTACCCGACCCCGCTGCAAGACTTTGGGTCTCTTCAAACCCTTGTTGATAAAGACAGGCTGCTGGGGCTTGTGTGGGGAGGAGACCTGCATTTCAGGATAGATATTGTCCAGGTACCATTTGAAGGAATGACACTGCAGCCGCTTGCGAATAGCGACCCGCTCGCTGATGTCACCGTAGTCACGGTTCCTCAGCTCCGGGCGCAAGGCAAAGTACTGCTCCTGATGTACACATACACAATAGAAATCTTCAATTATCACATTTACTGAAAAAACATATGTGACAAAACATTTTCACAAGTGAAAAGGTGTGTCACAGTCAATTCCATAAGCAAGTATTAAAGGAATCGTTAACCCAAAAATTTAAATTTGCTTAAATTTTAGTCTTCCTTAGGTCATCTAAGAGGCAAAGGATTTTGCATCCTTATGGGAAAAGATTTAGAGAAATTTAGCATTACATCACTTGCCCTGAAGTTCAAACATTACAATAATCCACACGTAAACCACACTCACCTAGACTAATAATTAATGTCTTGTCAAGTAAAAAGCTGCATGTTAGTAAGAAACGAATCCATCATTATGGTGTTTTAACTTCAAAAAATCAGCTGAGCTGATCACCAATTGTAAACCAACACCAAGACACTTTCGTTCACGTGCATGATAGGATTTGCAGGGAACTGGATTATGCACAACCAAAAGTCCTATGCAGAAACTAGTTGGCCACCCACCTAGACAGCATTATAGACCATCATAAGTGTGTGATCCCAATTTCAAGCTTGTTCCAACAGCTAGGTGGGACGATTTTGCTTAATATACTAATTAAGGCATCACGTACAGCAAGTACAGCAATTCTATAATACACTGCATTGACATGAGTGAAAAACTGACATGGTATAACTGTTGAGAACTCATAATGTGTTCTTGAACTGATGTCAGAGTTATTCATAATGAAGTTCCCATCAAGTAAAAAGAACATGTGAACAGTGTTACAAAAAATAAAAACTCCCACATTAGCTGGAAAATAATTCAACATTATTTACACAACACTGAAGCAAAGCAAAAAAAAAAAAAAAAAAAAAAAAGACTAACAGAACAGGACTGAACAAAGTAGCTAACACTTAAAGGGATACCCCACCCCAAAATGAAAACTTTGTTATTAATCACTTAACCCCATGTTGTTCCAAACCCGTAAAAGCTTTGTTCGTCGTTGCAATATTTTGGAGAATATCCACTGAACGCAAGCAGCTTACGCTCTTCTGTGTCAGCCGCGACAAAGGATACGTTTTCTACATGTATTTAAATTTTGATTTGAATGAAAACAACGCATCTGAGTGATACAGAAGAGCATTAGCTGCTTGCGTTCAGCAGATATTCTCCAAAATGGCATTACGGTGATGTGGAGAGACGAATTGTTGAATAAAGTCATTATTTTTGTTTTCTTCATGTACAATAAGTATTCTTGACGCTTTATAACGTTACGGTTGAATCACTGATGGCAGATGGACTATTTGGATGATGCTTTTCATGATTTTCTGGACCTTGACAGTGTAATTTACTTGGCAGTCAATGGGACAGTCACAAGCCTCCCGGTTTTCATCCAAAATATCTTAAATAGTGTTCCGAAGACGAACGAAGCTTTTAAGGGTTTGGAATGACATGGGGTAAAGTGATTAATAGAAAAAATATAATTTTGGGGTAAAGGAGTATCCCTTTAAGCAGGATCTTGAGAATAACTGGTTGGAGCAGAGCATTAATGTGTCTGACACGGGTAATTACATTCTCCTCTAACTGGGTCAATTATCTCTTAGACGAGGAGCCAATTATGATGAGCCTTTGAAGATCTGTGGGATGGACACAGATGTAAAATTCAAACACGCATGAAGAATTTCACACATCTCCATCATGTAATGAACCACGCTGGATGTGTTGCCAACAGCATTGAACAACTAACAGCACTAACGCTGTCAATGTCCAACCCAGCAAAGAACTATCAATTTATTGAGTGACCTTAAAGAATTGGGGTCAGTGTAGACATGTTGATTTTTCTATTTTTTTTTTTTTTTTTGTAATGCAAAAAAACATGTAATACCTGCTCTCATCTATCTGAAAGGTCAAACTTTGTACTCTAAAAGAGAATATGAGTGAAAATCTCAAGTTTAAGGCTGGAATGCACTACACAGTCTCTCTAAAAAAAACGGGTATCGCACACATTCCAAAATTGTAAATGGTAGGAACACTGGGCATCATACACATGCTGAATGTGGATCTTCCAAAATCTTACCAGACTTTCAAAATGCAACAAAGTTGCGGTGCAGAAACATGCACCTCATTGCTAGGAGACACATGACAAATTAAAACAATGTGTTCTTAAATTGCTCCCACGCTCCCTAAGGTCACAAAACTCTTTGGTAGTACCTAGGATAGCAAAGTCCACTAAAGGAGGTAGAGCGTTTTCGCATTTGGCTCCCAAGCTCTGGAATAGCCTTCCTGATAATGTTCGGGGTTCAAACACACTTTCTCGGTTTAAATCTATATTAAAAACACACCTCTTTGGCCAAGCATTCGAATAATGCATCTCATAATTTTGGACTGCAGTTATATCTGATCAAATGCGCATTATTATTCTTTAGCTTGGGTTAAACTAATTAATTTTACTTGGCTGGAACAGCAGCTACGCTAATTATGTCTCTATAACTAGGATTTACACTACCAAATTTTGCTATAAGTTTGATTGCATCATATAATAATTGCTGTTAATAGTGTTCATCGTCTGTTTGATTACGTCTTTAATTGATTTTTCTGTACATTTTTGCCATATGCACATAAACTGACAGTCACCACTGATAAGCTACTACTAAATATTGTAGAAACTTAATTTTCTGTAAAGTTGCTTTGCAACGATTTGTATCGTAAAAAGCACTATACAAATAAACTTGAATTGAATTAAATCATCAAAATATCAAACATGTTTGATACCCCCTGACTGCATGAAATCATAGAAATAAAAGTCTGCGTGCATCATGCACTGTGATTTTCTATGAAATAAGTCAATTCCGACTGCACAAAATTTGCAGCCTCACTCTGACTTTCAGCAATTCATGTTCAAGTACTCCAGGCCACAAATTGGGGCATAACAAATACATTTAAAAAAAAATAAACAGACACATAAAAAAAAAATCAATTAAACTACAATATTGACCAGAAAAGACTGAGCAATTATCACTTATCACACATCCAGAAAACGAATCCATTACATAGTGGTGCAACAATCAAGTTTCTCATATTACAATGCAAGCTCTCTTACATATAAATGCTAAAAGATAGAAGAGTTAAGGATTATTTGCAACATGTATAGCATTTTATTATTCATTTTATAAGAGCATTATGCTATTGATCTCCACCTTATAGTCATCCATCCAGACATGGGCCAAACGCAGAGAATTGTGGGCCATTGTATCCTGACCTCCGGGTGACCCATAGGGCCGACGCTTGCGGAAAATGTGCCCCACCCTGGAGCAGGGAACGATCAGTAACTGGCCTCCACACATCCAAATCTGATGGAAAACAATATTTTTAAACAAGTAAGTATATTTTTTAGTCACCAAGATTAAATAAAAATTTATAAACTAAGGGTTCTAAACCAAATTCAACTGAATTAATTATTAACTTCACAAACTCCTGCAATTCCCTCATGAGCCCTTTTGGTTTTGTAAAAATAAATCAATAAATAACCAAACAATGCATCTTAAAAGTACACAAAATTTACCCGAAAAGAGATCTCCAAGTTCTCTCCACCCCAGATGTCCATGCCGCGATCATACTGACCAAGCTCATAAAAATAATTCCTGTCCATGGCGAACAGCCCACCTGCCATCGTGGGAGACCTGCAGAGAAACATGACTGGAGTCATACCAGCAAAAGTATGAACAAACTCAACTGAATTTCTTTCACATGACTCTAATGAGACAAGTATAAAGTGTCCCTATACCTATAATCAATAAAAGTTTTGATTTGTTTAATATTTCCGTCACTAAATATGTCCCATACTTTAATTTGACTTCTCCATTATTCTAAAATCTGAATCATTATTCTAAAAATAGTAATAAAAAAGACTCAACAGATGTGTCCAAACATTTAAATGTAAATGATTTTAAAATGTGCTTTCAAAATAGAAAATTTCACAGAAAGGCAAAAAGTTTGCATCCTAGCATTATGTAAGACACACTGGTCATACCTGATGGCTCCATCGGGGCTGTTGAGTTCAGACATGGGCACTGGATCCCATTTAAAGTGCAAGCCCCAGTTGAATCCCCCCCGCACGATAGGAGAGGGGCTGTATACTAGTGTGTCTGCGCTGATGATGTCGATGACTGGGCAAACCACGGTTTTTCTGTTCTCTTTGATGGGCGTAAGCAGAGGCTGGAGCCATGCCTCATTCACCTCACAGTGACTGTCCAGAAACACCAACACCTCACCTGAAGAAAAAACAGTGATGAAGACAGCCTTACTGAAGGATATAGTAATAACAACAAGAATAATAACTGCTCAATTCATATGAATTATTTCAACTTTTAAAAGTGTCAGAATTTAGGTTGCATCAACTGTTAATCGAGAGACAGAAACCTCTCAGGTTTGTTTTGAAGATAAACAAAAAAATTTTCAGTTTGGAAATCAGTTTTATTGGGTGTACCGTCCCTTTAAGGTCAGACCTGTAGCGTGAGATGCCCCAATCATCCTTCCGCGGATCAGCCCCTCCCTCTTCTCATTACGAACTAGCTTCACTTTCTTCTGCAGGTGCTGCTGTATGTAAGAATCCAAGTCTTCTTTCAGATCATCTGTCAGATAAACAAAGTAACATCTGATGAGTCAAACATCCAGCAATCCTTTCGACTTAATTTCACACTCTAGCTAACATGTTACAGGCAATGGTTAAATCTAGGGAATCTGAAAGCTACAAGTCTTTTGGATACCAACTTTTAAGACAAACAAGTATTTGGCAGGTGCTTTAAACAGTTTAGAATATTTTCTGACCAAATGATTGAGTACACATACACACAGACCTAATATCTGGGTCATGATATGACATTTTGTGATGAGTTATGTTTAGTGCATTCAGACAGTGATATACTTAACTCTTTTACTCAGACTTTTCTCTTCAGTGCAACTTGCGCAGTGGACAGTATTATAGTTTTACATTTAAATGTTAAATGTAAATATTACACATTTTTGCTTAAGCATGCTAAATGAGTGTTATTTGAGTCGCTTGTGTGAGGAGATAGATCATGAGTGCACTAATCTCACTAAGGTTTAGAACAGATCCAACTTGTCAATCATTATCACGTCTTGCTTCAGTCAACCAAAACAAGAGAAGAGACGACTGGAGAGGTTGAGAGAAGTAAAGCAGCTTGCCCAGTTCACTGTGGTCATCCACCAGTATGATCTCATGGAGCAGGTAGTTTGGTGTGCGATCCAGCACGCTGTGAATTGTCCTAAGGAGGGCAGAGAATGCCTCATTGTAGAAGCAGATCACTATACTGGCTGTGGGCAAGGCCACCGGATAGATCCGGTCTCTGCACCTGTTGGGAGCAGTGTTCATGTGATGATTTACAGCAGTATCACACCAAATCACACGTTCCTTCACCTCCATTTACACAACGTGGCATGTTTTACTCAAAATCATGTGCACCTTGACCTCATAAAGAGAGATGTTCGTACTTGTCATTCCTGGTGTCAGGGACGTCTCTGTGGTAGCCAAGCCGGTTACTGATGAGAACGTTGAAGGCGTGCTTATGATAGCCCATATCTCGTACCTCTTGGTCCTGCTTGTTAAAAATCATTCCTGAAATCCGAAATCAAAACACTCGTAAATCACTGACTTATTACACTGTGGCTGCTTGTTAAAAGAAAGCTGCTTTTCCAGAGGATTTAGTGGAGCGCACAGTATAGGACAGATGGTCTAGTAAAAAGTCTTTTAAACCGGTGGATTGATTCAGCTTCACAACATAATATAGGTAGTAAATGTGTTGTCATGGCAACAAAAGCTGTTCTAAAACCTGCCTCGCCGCCTGCAAAACTCATATTACACTGAAAAGCCAATTGAAGTCAATTCTATTTCTCATCCCTGTTATAAAACTTTTCAAGCCGTTCCATCTTTTATAAGTAGCCAAACAGGCTTTTAACTGGTGGGTCACAACCAAAAAAAAATAAAAAATTATGGGGCATGGGGCAAACAACGCTTAAGGAACCCATCCCCAAAATGTCTTTTTTTCTTTTTTCTCTGATTAGATGTTTGTTTTATTATTTTTTTAAATGCATAAAACCATCATCAACAACATCTCTGCGTTGAGTTGCTACTTGATATCCAACATAAAATCTGGATCAGATCAGCAGACCTCTACACCTCACAATATGTCTATAACAAGCACAAATTTCAAATGAAAACATATACATTGATAGCTGGAATGTCCACTAACCCAGCTCTGGAGAAAGGTCCGGCTTGAGAGCATCCACTACATGTCCTTTGCGGACTTTACTGCCATCTCTGCGAGGGACCGCTGGGCCACGGGTGAAACGAGGCTGAAAGCGGTGATGCCCCTGGACGGGCACATTTTTGAAGGACAAATGGCTCTCCTGGCTGAGGTGGAAATACAGGAAGAGTAGAATCGACCAGGTCACGGAGGTGAAGAGGCAACCATAGCAAAAGTAGCGCAGAGTGACGCTGCCCATGGTAACGCTAGCATCCTTGGCTGGCCATTATCAGGCCCCTGAAAGACAACAATGACAGTTAAGAAATGAAGTAAGAGTTAAACAAGATGTGAAACCCTTTGTGGATATCAGATATGGTGGTACACTGCACTGTACATCGTGGTAGTTATATTTTACACTATATTCAAATGTTTGGGTTCAGTAAGATTTTTCAGTGATTCAAGTCTCTTTCTCACCACAAGACTGCATTTCTTTGATCAAAAATACAGTAAAAAGGGTAATAATGTGAAAAGTTTTAAAATGATCCTTCAGATGTCATTATATAATAAAAGTATTATTTTCTCCTGTAAAACATGCAGTATTAAGGATTGCCACACGGTTATTCATTTTATAAATCATCCAGTGACATTTTTAGATATCCCAATTGCAAGAGACACAAATCAGACTCCCATTTAAATACATACACACATAAACACTGATGCCCTTAGTAACTAAACAGGGGAGAGAGGTTTGAGACAATGCTGCATTTTTTTTGGTAAAGAGAATTGTTATATGGTATATTTAGGCCTGTGAGAAACAGAGTACTGACCTCAGCATTTCAAAAGCATTAAGTCAATCATTAACATGTACTTTGCACATCATTTTAGACCGTAACACATCGGACAACAAATCTGAGTAAAAATAAACCAGTTTCTAGTTTAGTCTCATTGTACTGCATCACATGAATGGCAAAGACACGTGTCATTCTTCAGACCGATGCAGACATCCAGCGTCCTCAGTAACATGAGAAGCCATGCGAAAACTGAAACCATTGAATGCAATTATATGGAATTACAGCACAGCTCTTGTGAACGTTTAATTTATGCTTGGGTCGTGAAAGCCAACTTACAAGAATAAATAATAAATAACCTTGCTGTCTCACACACCTGACATCACAAAAAATGCAAGGATTGCAGTATTTATAATAATTTTCTTCAGCTAGTCTAATTTAACTAATCACAGACCAATATGTTGGCTAGGGCCAATTTATCAGCTGACGGCCATTTAAAGATTATCATCATCTGATAAAAATGCACACTTTAAGTGAATGTTAGATGATTTAGGATAGAACCAGAAGTTATCATAAGAAATTGTAGTCCACAATCTGGCAAAATGTGTAGTTCGCATTTTTATGCGCACTGTGAATTTTAAGTAAATACAAATACAATTTGTTTTCCAAACACATGCACGGTTTAATAATCTTTCCAAAACAGGACTGAGTCAAGTCTAAAAACGAATCAGCTCGGAAGTGGTTAATCCAGGTCAAGTCAAGGGACGTTTTTAGAGCATTTCGTTGGTGTATGTAACTTACTGGAGTTATCCAGAGCTGTTCTGTTCTTATACGAACAAGTTATGACAGAAAGAAATCAAAGAATTCACCCATAAGATTTTCTTTAAACTACAGAACACGCAAAAGCGAATAGTGAGCTTTGTCTCAAACTACTGCGCTGCCTACAGACAACCATCACAGACTGTCTCTACAAACTAGTCAGCTAACGTTACCTACCTAGACAGCATTTCTGGATACGATATCATCAGAGGACCTTTATCACTCAACATACGTCAACGAGTCATGGCTTGTGTCTCAAAACCTAACGAGTTTTCTAAATAGGGCCGATGGTGTCCCAAAATACTGCTGACTCGCAGCGCACCAAAATCCCTGCTGATTCGTAAAGATCCTCCTCAGACGCCCAAACATGATGCCTATGTAGGCGGCTCACTAGGACGCAGACATTATGAGCTACGAGCTAACTCGTTAGCTGCACAGAATAAACAATAATTGCTGTAAAGTTACTTTGACCCGGCACTGATCTAAACCTTTCTAAAACGTGTAATCTCTGGTAATGGTGTCAGTGTGGTACAGTGACTCACTCGCTGATGAAGAAGTCTTTCACAGCTCCATTGCTCTCCTGCGATCTGTGCTGCTGTCAGTTACTCGCTGGTGATGATGCGGCTGCGCCTGACTGACTCTGTTGCCGCCTGCTGGCCGAGCTCCGAAATGGCACAGCGTTCACTGCTGTGCTTTCTACACATTGAACATACTACTATCAGATGACCACGTCATCATCCATCATCTAGAACAGATCAGTGGTTTCCAAACCTGTCCTGGAGGACCCACAGGGCTGCACATTTAGTATGTCTCCCTTTTCGGTCCCACTCAATTTATTTCTTCCAGTCTTTACTAATAAGCTGATGAGTTGAATCATAACAACTTATAATTGAAAGTGCGGGGAAACTCACATTATGAAATAAATGTTTTTCTCCAATGCATGTTGGCTACCATTATTGGCACCCCTAGGAAATATTATGAGTAAAATATCTCTGAAGTATTTTCCTATTGATATTTACATTTTTAGCACAAAAGACCAGGGTGACTAGGATCATGACAGAACCATGACTTCCTGTTCCACAGGATTATACATATGAGGAACACAAATGCCAAATTCCCTTAATTATCCATCCAAGGAGTAAAACCAAACTTCTGGTGTGCAGAACAAGATTGTTGAGCTTCACAAAATAGAAAGTGGCTGCAAGAAAATAGCTAAAGCATTGAAAATCCCTATTTCCACCATCGGGGCAATAATTAAGAGGTTCCAATTAACTAAAGATGTTCCAAATCTGCCTGGAAGAGGACGTGTGTCTATATCATCCTAATACATGGTGAGGAGGAGAGTTTGAGTGCCCAAAGAATCTCCAAGGATCACAGCTGGAGAATTGCAGAGATTAGTTGAGTCTTGGTGTCAGAAATCCTATATATATATATATATATATATATATATATATATATATATATATATATATATATATATATATATATATATATATATATATATATATATATATATATATATATAAAACAGCCCCTACATCACCTCATGTTGTTCAGAGGGGTTTCAAGAAAAAGTCCTGGCCCATTCAAAAAACAAACTCCAGCATATTCAGTTGTTAGAGACAACTGGAATTTCAAACGGCACTGGCTTCTATGGTCAGATGAAACAAACAAACAAACAAAAAAAAGCTTTTTGCCAGTAAACAGGGATAAAAAGTGTCCCATGCCCACGATTAAATATTGCTGGATCTATAATGTTGTTGGCCTGTTTTTCTGCCGGAGGTCCTGGACATCTTGTTCAGATGCATGGCATCATGGATTGTATCAAACACCAACAAGATAAAAAAAAATTAAAAATTTAACCTGACTGCGTCTGTAAGAAATCTTATGATGGACCATGTTTGGATCTTCCGTCAGGACAATGACTCAAAACAAACATTAAAATCAACACAAAAATGGGTCACTAAGCACAAAATGAAGCTTCTGCCATGGCTGTCTCAGTTCCCTGACTTGTGAGTGCAGGTGAACTGAAGAGAAGAAGCACGAACATGGAGCTGGTATTCTGTGGGATCTGGAGAGATTCTGTATGAAGTAATGGTCTCTGATCTCTTGTCAAGTGCTCTCCAAACCCTTCAGGCATTATAGGAGAAAACTCAGAGCTGTTATCTTGGGAAACGGCTGTTGCAATAATTGGGTGCCAATAACTGTGGCTATCGTGAACTAGAGAAAGACATTTATTCCATAATGTGAGTTTCCCCCTCTTTTATTTACCAAGGGTGCCAATATTAGTGCACTGTAATACAGTATGCTGTAGTATTCATTGACAGAGTATTGTAAATACTATAATATAAACAGTATAATACACTTTACTATAGTATGTTTCAAAACACTATAAATTACTATAGTATTTTGTGGATGAGGGAGACATACAAAATGTGCAGGGCTGGGGGCCAATAAGGGGCCAAGAGTTCAATATGACCTACATCATGGTCATGGAGTGGCCTTGTCTAGCGTGATTATGTTTAGGATTAAGAAAGCTCCATGGAGGATGCCTCAACAGGAGGATGGTATGACATGTTATTCGGCAGGTCATTCACACCGCTAACATTTGTTGTGAACATTTTTATTTTTTTTTTCATTTAAAAACAAATGCAACAACAGCATTTAACATGAATGAAAAGGAGCAGAAAGAAGTAAAAAACTTATAATGTCTGCCCCCTATCAACACAAAATCATTTACAGTTCCAGTTGATTTAAGCTGTCTTATGCAGCCGTCTCTTTCTCTAAGACATCAAAACACAAAATGACATCAATAAAGTTGATCTGCTACTCCGCAGTATTATATTTCTGCAACGGTGATAATTTAACATATTTCTTAAACACATAAATGGACTTAGAAGTTTTAATTTTACAATCACAACTGTTCCACAAACTGACTCCTTTGATTGTGACACATTTTTCCTTTACAACCGTTTGGAACCTGGGTTTTGTAAAAACCTCAGTACCTTTTAGTTCATATCTACTTTTCCTCTTGGTGAATCTGTTTTGCAAACTGTACGGTGAACTTTCCAGATGAGCTTTATACATGGTTTTAAGAAGGTTATACTCTACTATACTCTCCAACATGGTGTCTTCCATCAAGTATAAAACTGGAGAATCCACCCACCTGGAATATCACTTGGCATTAAAAGAAAATAAGATATGTAGACGGGATTTTATTTTGAAATGGTAAATTAAATTAATAGAAAATATGCTGTATATCGTCAACATGCTGTGGTAAAGTATTAAACATTAGACAAAATCTCTTCCCTTCAGGCACAAAAGTGTACTGCCCACCAGAGTACAATGTCGATGGCAGGTACTACGCAAAGCCAACAACATTCTCCTGTTTGTGATGCTGTGTGGGTATTATTCAGAAGCCCACATCTTAGACATCAGTGAGAGGGACTGGTCCAAACCTGGCCTGTCAAAAAGTTAATAACTTAATCAAAGACCACAAAGGGCCCATTTGAATTCTAATATAAAAAGATGTAAAGTATAATTACTATTACCTCTTAAAGCTGCAGTCCGTAACTTATGGAAGAACATTGTAGCCAGAGCTACTTCTGTCTGTTTGTGTCTATGGTGAATCACACAGGCAAGGCAAGGCAAGGCAAGGCAAGGCAAGTTTATCTATAATAGCATATTTCATACACAATGGTAATTCAAAGTGCTTTACATAAAAGAAAGAAAGTGCAACGCGGATCCATTTGCTGCACTGGTTCACGCTGTACGGTCCTCACTACCACAACCCACGACGAGCCTAACCCATGTTCCTCCTGAGATCATCACGGCCGTACAGCAAGCACTCCAGCAGCCACCTGCAACAACGACTACTGTCATTACTGTCTTTGTTGCTGTGTGGGTATTATTCAGAAGCCCACATCTTAGACATCAGTGAGAGGGACTGGTCCAAACCTGGCCTGTCAAAAAGTTAATAACTTAATCAAAGACCACAAAGGGCCCATTTGAATTCTAATATAAAAAGATGTAAAGTATAATTACTATTACCTCTTAAAGCTGCAGTCCGTAACTTATGGAAGAACATTGTAGCCAGAGCTACTTCTGTCTGTTTGTGTCTATGGTGAATCACACAGGCAAGGCAAGGCAAGGCAAGTTTATCTATATAGCATATTTCATACACAATGGTAATTCAAAGTGCTTTACATAAAAGAAAGTAAAATAATCATGAAAGAAATTTTTTAATAATAACTAAGTAAAACAAGGAATTTAAAAACTTTGATAATTATTGACACATTGATTTAAAATGAATTTAAAACAGTTAAAAATAGAAAATGATTTTACATAAAATACAGTGAGTACATAAAATACAGTGCAATCAGTTCGGACATCGCACAGTGCTCATTCAATAAATGCACAGCTAAACAGATGAGTTTTGAGTCTAGATTTAAATGTTGCTAATGTTTTAGCACATCTGATCTCTTCTGGAAGCTGATTCCAACTGCGGGCGGCATAGTAACTAAATGCAGACTCCCCTTGTTTTGTGTGAACCCTTGGTATTTCTAACTGACTCGATCCTAATGATCTGAGTGCTCTGTTAGGTTTATATTGAGTGAGCATATCTGCAATGTATTTCGGTCCTAGGTCACTGAGTGATTTATAAACGAGTAAAAGTACTTTAAAATCAATCCTAAATGTAACTGGAAGCCAGTGTAAGGACCTGAGGACTGGTGTGATATGCTCAGATTTTCTGGTTCTAGTCAGAATTCTGGCAGCAGCGTTCTGTATGAGCTGCAGCTGTCTAATGGTCTTCTTGGGAAGGCCGGTGAGGAGACCATTAGAGTGGTCCACCCTGCTGGTGATAAAGGCATGAACAAGTTTCTCCAAGTCTTTACTGGAAACAAAACATCTAATTCTTGCAATGTTTTGCTTTGACATGACTACTGAAACTAAGGTCTGTCTCCAGAATCACACCAAGATTCCTGACTTGATTTTTGACCTGACTCTGAACTGCTATTGATTTTCTCCAAACTGATTTCTGTCTGCTAATTTTCTTATTGACTATTACAGGCGCAATATCATCAATAACATTCTTAACTTTTGAGTTAAAGGAATCAAGGAGAAGATCAACAGAGTCTGCAGAAATGCTTGGTGTTAAAGATATAGCCTCCATAAATAGCACACTAGTGTTCTCGTTAATGCATCTCTTTCTGACAGAGACAGACCTAGATATAGTGGTAGCAGAGATCAATAAATCAAAGAAAATACAGAAGTGATCAGATAGTGCTACTGTCACAGAGTCACAACCTACACACTCTCAACACGCCACGCCTACTCATTCACAATCACCAGAATTCTGAGCACCTGTTCATCATCACCAGGCTCTCATATAAGGACTATCACTTCCCCTCACTCCTCATTTGATCTGGCATCGACCTACATGTACTTATCTGAACTCTCGCTACCTGTGTTGTTCCCCTGGATACCCATTGTTCCTTCCTCATCAGTTCCTCTGTTCCGTCTTCCGATTCAGTCATCTACATACCTCACGACCAGAGCTAAGTTACCACCTTCTTCATGTCACCTGTGTCTGTAACCTCTGTTACAATAAATACTGCTAATACGTTCACCTACCTCTGTGTTCCCGTTTGTGTCTGACAGAAGATCAGACCTTATCCAGAGCTCTCCGGACACAGGCGGGGACTGCAACGCGGATCCATTTGCTGCACTGGTTCACGCTGTACGGTCCTCACTACCACAACCCACGACGAGCCTAACCCATGTTCCTCCTGAGATCATCACGGCCGTACAGCAAGCACTCCAGCAGCCACCTGCAATAACGACTACTTCGTCAGCTGCCTCTGCCAGTCCCGTGGCCCGACCAGCGACATACTGCGGCGCGGCGGAGGATTGCAGCGGGTTTTTGCTTCAGTGCTCGCTCTACATCGAGGCCAACACTCACCTGTTCCAGAATGAACGCGGTCGCGTTGCATTTGTCATCTCGCTTCTCTCTGGACTAGCGCTACAATGGGCTCAACCCCTCTGGGAAACAAATGCTCCGGTAACTACTTCACTATCCACCTTCTTTGCTCACATGAAAGATGTTTTTGGTCATCATACTGCGGTACTGTCCATCCATGATCAGCTATATCATATTCATCAAGGAGAGGAGTCCATCAGCATGTATGCTCTCCGATTTCACACTCTGGCTTCAATGAGTGGTTGGAACAAAACTGCTTTGATAACTGCTTTTCGTCATGGTCTGCGAAGGGAGGTTCAGCAATTAATAGTCGTTTACAACGACACCATGGGACTTGAGAATCTTATTCAGAAGACTATCAGAGTGTCACAACGTTTGTACGCCTCCCACATGAATGCTCCCGCTGTCAATCCTCTGCCTGCTTTAACATCTGTCGCCGCCCCAGCACCTGAACCAATGCAGGTTGATTCGAACAATCTTACCAACGTGTAGCGTCTCGACGGATGAATAATCGCCTGTGTCTTTATTGTGGGGGAGACGGACACGTGATTTCCAACTGCCCGGTCCGAACTCCACACCCAGGGGTGAGTACACTCCAATTTCCACCTCATACCTCTCAACTAACTAAGACTCTTGTCCATGTCGGTAATTCTCATTCCTGTGTTTCAGCGCAAGCCCTCATCGACTCTGGGTCGGCTGGCAACTTCATTAGCACCCAAATCCTCCAAGAATTAAATATTCACCATCCAAGGAAAGCCGCTGGGCAGAGGTCGTGTCCGCCATTACTCCCCCCACACTATCCCTCCACGTTGGCAGCCTGCATAAGGAAGAAATCACGTTCATGGTGCTGGAGGAGTCAACCGCGGACATCATCCTGGGATGCCCCCGGTTAAACGCCCACCAGCCGCATATCAAATGGACAACCGGTGAGATTCTCAAATGGAGTGATGAATGTTTTGAGAAGTGTATTAATCGCCCAAGAAAGCCCCAACCTAAATCTCCCACAATTCCTGATCATTTTCCTGTCCTGTCCACCTCTGTGGAGAGCCCGGAGACTAATGTGAAAGTGGAAATCCCACCAGCGTACCGGGCGTTCCAGGATATGTTCAGCAATCGTTTGGCTACACATTTACCACCTCATCGGCCATGGGACTGTGCCATCAACTTCCTGCCTGGAGCAACCCTCACAAAGGGTCGGATCTACCCACTGTCCATCCCGGAACAGAAGACCATGGAGGAGTACGTTCAGGAAGCCCTGCGCCAGCGATTTATTCGTCCATCTATGTCCCCTGCTGCTTAGAGTTTCTTCTTCGTGGCCAAAAAGGATGGAGGCTTGAGGCCGTGCAAAGACTACCATCACCTGAACTCCCAAACAGTGAAATTCAGTTATCCCCTTCCTCTGGTCCTAGCAGCTTTGGAACAGCTACGAGGTGCCTGTATCTTCTCTAAGCTCGATCTCCGAAGCGCCTACAATCT